>NW_003546252.1:79453-86162 GCF_000090795.2 Amphimedon queenslandica | reverse complement strand
AATACTAGGTCCAATTATACTGCATCAAAACATTGAGGTGTCATATGAAAATAACGATAGAAAGACTCGTGATCAGTAAGCCGCATTTCATTAATTAAACAATGGTATTCACCCCTTTCATGTCTTCGAAGAAATATATTTCTCACCCATCTTGTCCTACGTCGTCCTATTCGCCTTCTCCTTCTCCTTAGAACCAGTAAGAGTAAGAGCAGCATCTTCCTTTTCACAGCGACCATTTTGTAGAATACAACACCTACAACCACACCTCTCAATTAACTTAACGTATTTATTGTTGTGTGAATGCACTGATGTTACGTAATCATTACGTTGTTGAAAAAAGTTGCGTTACCTATGTGCATTACCTAATGCCAGTGTGCATTGCCCTTAATACCATTGCAAACGTAAAAACAGCAAAGGGGTGTGTAAATTGGACTCAGAAATTAGTCACTGCCATACTCACTACTAGTCAGTTCAAAACGATTCACCTGTTCTTTCTGTCGCTGCAAATGAATCTACAACTCCATCTAAGTCAATGGTCATATCTCTCTTTCTATAGACAAGACAGTCCATGATGAGAGTCAATCTTCCACAATCCTACTTCTGAGACAAGTCTTGATACGCTTAAGGGCAGAAAAAGACCACTCACTTTCTGCACTTGTCACTGCTACTGTCAAAGCAATATGAGTCAATTTGAAGAGAATTGTGTATGCTGGTTGGCATGATTGAAGATAACTTCTGAAAGCTACGAGAGATTCAAGTGTCAGGGTCAGTTGCTTCACTAAGTTTACTTCTACTTTGAGCTGGTTCCCTGTTACTGTATAGCAGGTTTCTTCTGTTCGGTCAAACTTTCGTTCTTTTCGTTCTCCAAGCTCCAAAAATGAAAATTAATCCCACGAAATTTGTGGTGGGAGTGGCAGTTATGTACAACATGCCCATGAATATTAAACACATGTCCCACGCCCAAAATCTACTTAAACTAGTCGAATAGTTGTTGTAATGGAGCGTTACTTTAAAACTGCTACCCAGTGCAACTGGCCCACTAGCCAAAGAAATTCCCTTTAACTCCATCAGGGAAGCAAATAAAGCTGTGGAGAAGGTTTTATTGCAGGAGATTTTGGCCAAAAAAAGACAAAAATACCAGAAAGTTTCCAGTGAGATGAAATTAAAAATAGCTATGTAAGCTGTGGCAAATGGTGTTCAAGCAGCTGTAACCAAGTACAAGGGTAAAGTATCCCATGCCCCTCAGAATTGGAAAAACATAGTGCGAAATTGGAAAGATGCTTACTTGATGGAGCTGAAAAAAAAGCGGACTTCTAGAGATATTTCAGGTGTTGTTGCAGCTGCCTTCAAGAAAAATTGGCAGGCCATTACTACTAGGAAATGGACTTGATAAACAGGTACAGGTCTACATAACAAATCTCAGGAGTGGTCATGCTGTTGTAAACACCAAAATTGTTCTTGCACTTGCAGAAGGCATTGTCTAGGGTAAAGATCCTTCTTATTGGCAAGTAATGGAGGTTCGATTGATTTAACAAACGATTTGGCCAAAAGTAAAATGAAGCAAATGGGCTTGAGTAAATGTAAAGCCACCACTAAATCAACTCTAGCTCAATATGATTTTGACAAAGTACGTGAAATTTATCTAAATGACATAGCATAAATTGTAATTATGGAGGACATACCTCTCTCACTCATCATAAACTGGGACTAAACCAGTACTCATTACATTCCAGTTTCAGAGTGGACAATGGAAGTGAAGGGAGCTAAAAGGGTTGAAATAGGTGGGCTTAATGACAAGTGCCAGATGACGACAATACTAGCAGGAACAGCTGATGTTAATTTCTTACCACCCCAGTTATTTATTCTTGCTCCACAGTAAAAAGTCTGCCCAAGCTCCACAGTAAATGTCTGCCCAAGCATGTCACTTTTCATCCTGAGTGGCATGTCACCACTACTTCAACTGACTGGTGCACCATGTTAGATTACGTAGACAAAGTCATCATTCCTTATGTGGAAAAAAAGAGAAGAAAACTCAAACTTGACTTAAATTTTCTAGCTTTAGTAATATTTGATCACTTCAGTGGCCAGGTGACACAATCATTATTTGATTGTCTGAAATGTCACATCTTGTTTGTACTTGTTCCAAAGTCATGTACTGACTGTCTTCAGCCAATGGATTTATCAATTAATAAACCTTTCTAAGACCATTTGAAGCAGTCATTTCAATTGTGGTATGCCTCTGAAATTTAAAAGCAAATTTAAGAAAACCCAGATTGTACTCTCTCTCCTATTGATCTACGTCTTTTTGTTGTCAAACCACTTCATGCCCAGTGGCTCATCAAAGCATATAACTACGTCAGAGATAGCCCTGAAATAATAATTAGTGGCTTCAAAACAGCAAGTATCCTTGAGAAACTTAATTCATCTGGATATGTTTCACTTACGCTATAAATATAGCTACATACTGCATATGGCATAACAGTACATTCAATTAGTACTCATAGTAATAATTAATACTATTCTAATTACAGATAATATAATATTACTGATTTAGATTATTACTCATTATTCTAATCATTACTGATACACTAATGCAAAATTTTTACTTACCACGAAGCTTTATTACACAGCTATTTTGCTTCAATGTACTGTGTGATACTCTCCATTTGTGGAGCAAGTGATGCTACAATTTATTGATGTGCTATTTGGCATAGATTTTTCTCATGGCTTTCTCCACCAAGGTCTAGTATTGAAATAATTTAGTGTATATATAATGAAAATATTTATCTACACCTGAATCAATTGCTGATTATATTGTGTATTTTAATAAATAAAAAAATATTATTATGTGAAGTCATGGTATTTATATAGTAAATATAGTAAGTACTGACTGTAATGGCGAAACAATTTACTGAGGAAAACAAAGTAGCACCTTATTCTCAAAACTACATTGAAGATGGTTCCTCATTAAAGCCTGCTTATACTCTACATTTGGAAGGTCCTCAGAATTTGCCAATGCAGTACAAAATTCTATGGCAAATAAACCACAGTCGTTTGAACCACTTTAAATCTGGGGACAAACCGCAAAAACTTGGATTTCCTTCTTCTTTAGCAAGCGTTTTAGTAAACTTCTGGTATATTCATTGGCTCTGTTGTAAAGTCAGTCAGAAACTGTGATTTCATTAACTTTACCACCAATGTTGGATGCCACTATCCAATGTCCTGAACCACAAGCAACTTGAATAACCTGGAGAAAATAGCCACTTCTCTCAGCTTCAGGGTAACAGTAACTTTGCTTTTGAATTGAGTAGATTTTAGCCCATTAATATTTTGATGATGCTTCTTGATAAATTCCTGAGCCACATTCATGTGATTACTGTTCAAATTGTGACAATTAATTAATACATCTTTGTCAGCTTATGAAAGTGAAAATTTTCCACATTCTACCCATTTCTCATCAGGGTTGTGGGAGCATGTAGCTGCGGAGTCTACATTGCTGTCTGTAGTCAAAGTTTTGATGGCATCCTCGTCCAGCTTTACCCTTTTTGGTTCTGGCTCATCTTTTTCAGCACTGGCTGGTGTATGGGAAGCAGGCACAAATTCAGCTGGTAGTAAATGGCAAAATTTCTTGATATTATTTTTTTTGCCAGAAAACGTGAGCTGGCATGGGATTTCCATCTTTTTGATCCAGTAACTTTACACTTCATCAGCCCCCCTTTCCTTATAAACGTCGAGCACAGTGTGCTTATTTTTTGTGGAATATGTACCACTACAACGCCATCGTTCACGACAGATACTGCATGTAGATTGTGAATGTTGCCCTGCTGTCGTTGGCAAAACAACTCTTCATCATATACCACCTGTCTTGATAGACGTGGTACCCTTGAATATAGCTGGAAATGACAACAGAGCTCGATCCGGAGTTCATCTTATTTGGGTTAGCACTAACACATGCACACGTGGGTGTTATGGGTGGGGTTTTTGGGTGTAGTTTATGACTAACTAATGAATTGCTCATTGCAGAAGGATGAAAATAAAACCCACAAATTTGGATTTTCCCCTAGGAAACGAAAGTTTGACCGAATGAAAGAAACCCACTCTACGGTATTGTGACACCATACTGCTCAGCAAAAGTCTCAAGATCTGCCAGACACAGAAAATTGGATGCTGCTGGGGTAAGGGCTGATATTCCTTTATGGATGGAGGTGTTCTGGTTCTAAAACCTGTGGTTTAGCTCTTGCAGGAATTGATCCAATACTGGGTAATACAGCTTTGTCTTGAGCTCTTCCATAGCTGATGGAGTCTCCCTTGAATCTGTAGTCTCCCATATCACACTGTCATTTAGCAGAGCCGGTCTCTTCCTTTTTCTGGATTGACTGGATGTCAATTCAACTGGGTTATCGTGTAAATTTGCTACTCTCATGGCCTGATATACCATCTTCCAATGATCGTCAGTACGATAGTGAGTCAGGAGTGATTTAGCAGCATCAACTAGCACAGAAGCTCAGGAAAGGTCTATGCTGTTGCCTTGAAGACTGTCAGAAAGTTGTTTGGTCAAAAATAATCATTGTCACAAAAAAAAGACTTGATCTGATGGTATAAGCCTCTAGCTTCAACTGCCTGTGAGTATTCATGCATTATAGCATCAGCTACTTCTTCGACAGTGAGTAGAATTGAATCGAATGTACGTCATATGGCATTGACTGCAGCATACCGACAAACCCGAGTGTCTGACAGTTTCTGCAATTCCAGGGGTTGCTTGTGATGGTTACTCTGCTGTTGTCTTTTCATGAACAAAACTTGAATTTTTGATGAAGACATAAACACATACAAGGCTTCAAGAAGCCTGAAGAACTTGGATGCAAGGGAAACTCTTCTTACGGAATCGACCAGTACTAAATTTAGGACATGAGCATAACAGTGAGCATACATTGCATTAGGGGCAAATTCTTGTACTCTGGTTTGTACTCCTGTACACTGACTGCTCATGACACTGGCTCTGTCGTTCCTTGACTTACCATTTTATTGGTGTCGAAGTCATAAGTGCCAATTAGTTGCTTGATGTAGATTGATAAGCTCAAAGCATCTAGAGTTTCAGCTTAGATGAATGTGAGAAAATGCTCTTCTACACTCCCTTTTGTCATGTTGACATAGCGAACAACAAAAGACATTTGTTCCTGTTTAGCTGAGTCTCTTGATTTGTCAACTGTAATGCTATAAAAGCAGCTTCATTCACCTGCTTACAAATAGTATTCACTACATAGCTACTCATAATTTTCTAGAGTTTATCTTGAATGCCATGGGAGGTATATACCGCATTTCTAGGCCCAACCTGAAACCTATTCTTCACAACTGAGTCATGTTTACTAATAATATCCACAGGCTTCAAGAAGTTACCCTTGTTTTTAGAATTTACACCTTCTCTATGGCCTCTCAATGCTATTTTTTGAAATGCACAGTATAGCAGGAGCTCGATGATGGTCTTTAAGTAATGCCGGTTTTCCTGGATTTGCTGTCAGCACTCTCGACTTAAAGTAGCTGCTACTGATGTTTCAGAGGATTGGTTACGTTTGAAGTCACCCCAAGCCACAGATGCGTTTATGTGTTGTTGAAACTGAGTATGTTTCACCAACCAACCACTACTTCCAGTTGCATTTTTCCAGTTCCTATACCCGACGGTGATAAAGTAATCATCACCTTTTTGAGTACCAGAGAAAAACCGACATGGGTAACAAAATGCAGCATGTCTAGAAGCAGAATATTCCAACCAGATATGTCTTTGACACCATCAAGAACTAAATGAACAATTATTTTTCTTATCTTTAGGAAAAGTGATGTTGTGAGGCTGAACTGGTCAGTCTTCCAGTCCCTTAGCTATGTCAGAAGGAATACTTGGCGTGCTAGATGACAGTGTCTCTGTAATTGACCCACTCCCTTGATTACAATCATCATCATACTCAGCATTAACACCAGTTACACCACTGCTGGCTTCCTCAGTGTCATCATCACTCTCTGGCTCATTGTCGTAATCAGAAGTAATTGAAGTTACAGTGCTGCCTGCTTGAAAAATTTAATTCACATGTATTGAAGTAGTTGAGTTGTGAGAAAGCTTGCTTACTTCTGAAATCAAACAAAGTCAGCTACTTCTGTTTGCCTTTTGAAGCCATAGCTAGGTCAATTGATTTTTACAACACCTGATGTTATCTACCATATGTGCTGCTACTAATAGCTAGGGTGTGTTCTTGGGCATGTACTGTGTAAACACTACTTATTACTGTTTAATAATAACTTTATTAACGTCCTCCCTCTTGTCTGGTTCACTAGTTCTAATAGCTTTGTACCTTAAATGGTGCATGTCTGACAGTACCACTCCTCCAAATTGCATATAAACATCATCGCTATCACTGCCTTTCCGATCATCTACCATATAGCAGGTTTTTTTTGAGGATAATAAATTTCACGAATGACCCATATCTGGAAGTTTGCAAAATTAATTTTCGTAAATTTCCACTAATTTGCCATCTTGTACCGTATTAAATTGACTTTCAAGAAATTTAATTTTGCGAATGAAGAAAAAATCTGCAAAATTTGTTATCCGCGAAAATTTCCCGCTCTATGGTATCTCATGTGTCTCTTTTTTTGTTATGTGAATGAACTAATCCCAACAGCATTGTGTAGAGTAATGATGACAAGTTGATCATAAATTTAT
>NW_003546252.1:69128-78918 GCF_000090795.2 Amphimedon queenslandica | reverse complement strand
CAGTAGCAATACTTAGAGGGGCATCGTGCTTAGGGTGAGCAAACAGTGTCGCATGAGCTAAAGCTGTTTTTGCTGCCTCGAATGCTGCAGTAGAGTCCTCAGTCCATACCATCTCCTTAGTATTCTTATAGTCTTTGCCTAACTATTTATAGAGAGGAGGGAGTAGAGATGCAAGACTAGGAACAAATCTATTGTAAAAGCTAATACGTCTGAGGAACTCACAAAGCTTTCATTGTGTAGTAGGACGAGGTTACGTATGGAAAGCTTCTATTTTCTCTGGCAGTGGTCTGATACTATCTTTATTGCATGTATGACAGAAAAACAAGCTCAGAAATCCCAACTTGACCCTTTCTGGGATTGATTACAATACCATGGTCATTCAAACGCAGAAGAACAACTTCAACGTGCTCCAAGTGCTCCTCTCTCGTACTACTGCCAATAAGAACATCAATATATAAGTATGGGAGATCCTGGAGTACTTGATCAATAAAACGTTGGAAAGACTGGGCTGCATTTCTCAACCCAAACGGCATCCGAACAAACTCAAAAAGTCCGAATGGAGTTGTGATAGCTGTCTTTGGGATGTCTGACGGTTCCACTGGGATCTGATGGTACGCTCAAACCAAGTCTGACATAGTAAATATTGTAGTACCATGGAGTGAAACAGTAAAATCCTGTATATGAGGTATTGATTAACAATCAGGGCCTAAAACTTTATTAAGAGCACGATAATCTCCAAAGGGATGCCAGTCTCCTGATTTCTTCTGGACCACATGAAAAAGTTGCCCAAATGCTGGATGAAGGTCTAATTATTCCTAACTGCAGCATGTATCGAAATTCATTTTTAGCTGTCTTCAACTTGTCAGGGGAAGCCTTCTAGGTGCTGAGTAAACAGGTGGGCCAGTTGTTGACATTATGGTCGGTGACCTGGTGTTTAAAATGGTGGAGTTTGGGCTGCAGTACTGCTAGGAAACCCTTGAGGAGTGACTGGAAATCGTTGTGGTCAGTAGGAGGGAGTAAGGTGAGACAGAGGGAGGTCTGAGTAGATGCTTTCCATTTTTACCTCCATACAGGTGACCTTGTCAATTAGCTTATAGCGCCTCAGATCCACCAGAAGGTAAAAATGTCTCAAGAAGTCCGCTCCAATTATTGGGGTAGTTACATCAGCAACTAGAAAAACCCAACGAAAAGTTCTGCGAAGACCCAAGTGGAGAGTTAACGACTGAGTACCACATGTAGCAATAGCTGCCCCATTAACAGCTTGTAGGATACATTCTAGGCGACACCTCTTAGTCTTAGAAGCAGGAGGTAGAACACTCACTTCTGCTGCAGTATCAATAAGAAAGTGGAGTAGTATATTTGTATTAGAAATATGAAACAGATGACTGGCATGATGGCCAGCAGCGCTCGTCGCCAATAGCGGCTGGCTGGGACGTTTTCTGCTCAAGAACAAGGTTCCCCGCACTTATGAGCTTGGTCACCATACCATTCCTTGTACCAGCATAGTTTAGGTGAAGGATCTTGAGATGGAGTACTCCTCGGGAAGGCATTGCAATGGGGATGAGGAGATCGTCCATGCGATAGTGCTCTACTGGCACAGTTTACCAGAGGAGTGAGGCAGGCCAACCTCTTCCCTAAGCTGTGCTACTTACGTGGCCAAAGTATTACTCTCAGGCATGCTATTAATGGGTGGTGGTGGCGTTGGAGAATAAACCTCCATAACTTTATCAGCCAAAGAGTGAGTTCTGCTAGAGGCGTGTCTGCTTTAGCTGAAGCCAACACCATCCTAACACCACTAGGAAGTCTCTGTAGAAAGAGCTCCTTCAGGAATGCTGAGGCATACTCAGCAGCTTGCCCAAGCATTTGCTCCATCCTGTGGAGGAGTTGGGAAGGTTTGCGATCCCCGAGCTCTTTTCCCATAAAGAGTTGCTGCAGCCTCCTTTGCTGTGAAGCAGCTGTCCTTTCAATAAATGCTTCCTTCAGCTTATCATACTGGTCAGAATCAGGGGCTTTGAGTACCAGATCACGTACCTCCACATCTTCCTCAGGCAAAAGAGAAGCTACCTCATAATCGTATCTGGTCTTTTGCGACATTATCTTGTGAGTCTGGAACTGAGCTCCTTTTGAGCAAACCAGATAAGAGGATCTGAAGGCCAATATGGTGGCAGCTGGAGGGAGATTGATGCTTGAGCCTCGCAACTAGGTGAGGTTGCTATGTTCCCAGTCTGGGTCACCAATGTAGTGTGGTCGTAACAACAGTTATTAGTATATACAGCAAAGGACAATAAAAAGAGAAGGAAGAAGGGATTTAGAGAGAAAAGAGAAAAGGAAGGAAGATTGGGAATAGTTCTATAGAGATGAGAGAAAGAGAAATTACAGAAATGATAAAATAATGATAAGAAAGATCTCTGATAACATAGGACCCATATTACTAAAATTCAGTTCTCTAAGTGTGCAATGAGAGCAATGAGACAAATTGTTGAGTTGATACTTGATAGTAGAACGAGACGAAGAGGACGAACGAACGAACGTCTGGACTGATTGATTAATGTGAATGTATATTAAATAGTTGTTGACCACGTGTAAACTCGTGCTTGCAATAATAAATAACAATGAGCTCATAACCACCACAACTTCTTCCTCCTCTACTCCTTTGACTACTGCCCATTGTAAGACCAACACTACACATTTGGAGACCGACGGTACTTGCTTGGATACCAATGTTAATGGTTCGGAGACAGACAGTACTCACTCGGATACCAACATTACTTGTTCTGGTTGATGCGTTTGTTGTCCTGATTGACTCAATATTTGATGATTCTTTCACTTGTTCTCTGGAAGGGAGTACTGTAGGGTGTACCAACTATACTTATGGTATGTTTATCATTTATTATTGTTATTACTTATTATTATTATTATTTTGGCCATTATGATTTCAATCATGAAAGAGACTATATCTATAATTATTGTTATTATCATTATTATTACTATTATAATTATTAATATCATTGTCATTATTATTATTATCATTATTAATATGCATTATTATTTTCACACGTGTGCATAACACACATGTTCTTTTGTTCTTTCTCCCTTCTTCTCCATCTCATGTTTGGCTACTGTCTTTATATCATTGTTAACGTTGTCCATCTCATTCCTTCGTCATTTAATTATAACATTTTGACAACTTAACTATCCTCTGCTAATTTATTTCGTCTGGCCTTACTACGCGCGACAACAGTACCTCTTGTATCTGTAATTATATCTCCAAATGATAATACTGTATGAGTCATTATTTACCAATTTTCTCTGAACCTCCTCCATCTTCAGTTGACTGTATAAGAGTACCTCTAGTACCTTTTATTATGTCTACACATAATGCATGTTACTTTAATAGTTTTCATTTATTAATTCTCTTTAAAACTCCATCTTCAGTTGAGTACCTCTAGTACCTGTAGTTATATTGACACATTATAATTCAGTAATTGTCATCATTTACCAATTCTCTTTGAACTCCTACATCTTCAGTTGACTGTGTAAGAGTACCTCTATAGTAGGGCCACACTGACTTTGCCATCTCATTAAAAACGCAAACTTAGTGGTCATTGTTAAGCACGTGTTAAGTGTTTCATAATTGCTTGTTTATATTAATATCACCAATGAATATAATTAATAAAAAACAAAATTACAATAATAACTATTGAAAGAAAAAATAAAGTAAGAGAGATTATAAAATAATGAGTACATTACAAGTAATATTACAACTAAAAAAGTAAAATAGAAATAGATTTAGCTAAGGTTACAGTAAATTAAAAATTGTGTCGTAAATTTAATTAAAATAGTGTAGTGAATTAAAAAAGTAAAATAGTCAAATGTCCTCATCACTGTCAATAGCAGCCACACAATCATCAAGTGAGTCAGGGCCTGAGGCAGCATCTGTCTCGCTAAGGGCATCATCTGACTCACCATGGACATGAATGACAAAATCAGGTACACGAAAACATTCATCAATATTGAGATTATCATTCTGCCAGTAGCGGTCCTCCACTTTATCCCTCACATGTTTAACCAAGTCAGCCCATCGCTCTTTATTTACCACCTCAAAACCCGCTTCCGCAAGACTTTTAACTTCATCAAGCGTCAACTTGGAGGTGTTTGCCTTTATATGGCCCTTTACCTGTGCCTAAGCCAATTCAATTGGATTGAGTGTACAGTGGGCCACAGGCAGACGAACAACCTCATGTCCAGCCTTAAGAGCCATTTCATCTACAATGTACTTAGTGGTCGTGAGGCCCATCCTTTTGGCTGCGTCTTGTACGAATGCCAAAAGTTGGGACTTAGTGCAATCATCATCAAAAAACTCTTTACCATAATACACTAGCCACACAATCATCTTGCACTTAGTCCAACTTTTCTTAGGAATCTCTTCCTCAATCCTTGAATGATATGAGGCATTATTCATAACAATCAGACTATTAGGAGGAACATTTGGGAGCAGACTATCTCTAAACCACTCCTCAAAGTGCTCTCCAGTCATTTCGTCATGGTAATCGCCTGTGTTTTTTTGGATTGGAAGATGAGAGTGGTGTTCGGAATCCAACCCATCTCACCTCCCGCTCCAAGAATAATGAGACGCTTGCCTTTACCAGACGGGGCACTCACTTCCCCCAAAGTACCCCCTGTTACAGTGTCTTCTTCTACCCAGGCCAAATCTTTGCCATCATGGGCATTGGCCCAGGTTTCATCAAGAAAGACTACTGGTTTATTGTCGGCCCTATTTTGTCTCATCTTGCGAAGGTAGGATTTCCTCTGCTCAATGATGTGTGGCTGCTCATAATAATAACGTCTGTTGTCCACCCTCCTGTACTTATGTACTTAAATCCTATGTCATGTAGTAGTCTCTTCAGTAGCTTCTTTCCTCCATTAAAAATGCCGTCATCCTGTATTGTCTTCAGTAGTTTCAGTGTTGTTACTTGTTCTTTTCGTTCATAAAAGTCATAAATTTTATGTCTTATAGCGTCAATGTCAAAGGTGTCCGGTTTTACTTTTTGTCTGGAAGTCCTGTAACGTCGTGCTGGTGATTCAAAAGTAACAGTCTGTCCTTGTGTTGTGTCTTGTTCTTGTCCTATAGTCTGTTCTTGTTGCAGTCAATGTCGTTCTGAAATAATGTTACGTACAGTCCTAATACCTATTTCTAAATTACAAAAAGTAAGAAAACAAAAACACCAGTTTCCCTTGCCAGAATAATCCCAGCCTACAGTCTTATAGGGCTAGGGAATGGTCTCTGGCAAGGGAGAGTTGCCTTGTATCAAGAAAGGATATGGCTCACTTGTAGCGTCTGCTGTCCTTTGAAATGGTCTGTTTCCTCGTCCTTGTCTGTGTAATTTGTTAAATTAATCAAAATTGTTACCTACAATTGTCTTTGCTTGTCCTTCCAGTCGTTTACCTTGTCCTAATTTGGTCCTTTTCCTTCTTGGAGTATCATTTGTTATAGCCGCCATTTTTATCAGAGCTCACGTGATCTATAAAACGTGGGCGGCATTAATGGCAGTAAGTACTTGCTAAGTGGCTTGGGCTTTGATTTTACTTCTTCCTTGAACAAGTTTCGCTCTGATATTATCATATATCAAAATACCAGGTCCACTGAGTTTTCTACATCAGTGAAACACCGCTGTCTTTAGCATGTAAAATAAGAAAGTTATTTAAAATGTAAGTTGGCAAAGTCAGTGTGGCCCAACTATAGTCCCTGTAATTATATCTGCGCATCATAATACTTTAATACGTATTATTTACTAATTCTTTTTGAAACTTTTCCATCTTCATTTGACTGTGCAACAGTACCTTTAGTACCTGTATTTTATATCTGCACATCATAATAGGCTTTCATAGTTATTATTCTCCAATTCTCTTGAATCTCCTACATCTTCAGTTGACTGTGTAAGTGTACCTCTAGTCCCTGTAATTATATCTATGCATCATAATACTTTAATAGGTATTATTTACCAATTCTTTTTGAACATCTTCCATCTTCATTTGACTGTGCAAGAGTACCTTTAGTACCTGTAATTTATATCTGCACATCATAATAGGCTTTAATAGTTATTATTTTCCAAATTCTCTTTGAACCTCCACCGTCTTGATTTGACTGTGTAAGAGTACCTCTATTACCTGTAATGATATCTATACATCATAATACTTTAATAGCTATTATTCACCAATCTCTTTAGAACCTGTTGATAGTTGAACATTCTGGCTCTTTCCTTTAAAATAATCACAAAATATTTGTATCACTGGAGGACTCCTTATCATTAGTATTAATACCTAAAACAACATGAATTAATTTTTAATCATTAGATAATGACTTGTAATTGGTAAATTAAATGATACCAATGGATTATTTGGATAAAAAATATGCAACCATTGACAGTATCTATCATCTGGAATGTTGTAGCCATTTTCCTGTTTTGTACTAAATTGCTTGTGTTCCACATTTAAAATTACAGGTTCAAGTTGTGAAATGGACTTATTCCTTGCTTTCATCTTTGGCCAACTGCCTTTTCCTTTCATCCCTTTTACCAGGGGCGGATCCAGGATTTTAAGATTGGGAGGGTTGTGATTTGTCGCACCAAGCGCCCCAAAAAATTTTGTCAGCTAATTAGCTATTCATGAGGGGTGTGGTCAATTAATTGCTATTATTACTATTATTATTATTATTATTATTAAAAATTGATTTTTAACCCATTGTTGACTAGTCTTGAACTGATCGTTGATAAATTCTTCTCGGTTGTTGCTGAATAAAAGCTTGAATTATGTCAGACACTGGTATTCTCTGGGCGTAGTGCATGGCAATAACAGCCAAGTCTGAAAAGTGCTCCTCGTTGAGTGTCGATCTTGTGTAGGTCTTTAGACAACGAAGCAGTGAAAATGTCCTTTCTGCTTCTGAGCTGGTGATTGGCAGGGTACATCCGATATCTAAGAGATGGTATACATTTGGAAGTGACTGTGAATCACAAGCTCCTAGTGACTGGAGAAAGTTAGAAGGCAGTATATTGTCACCAGTGTCAGTGTGTTCTATCCACATCAGCTTCCATCTTGCAAGTTCCCCAGAGAGAGAGTGTGGAAAGGGCATTTTGTTAAACCAGAAATCAAAGTACTTAGACTTTAATTCTTGATCACTATTGGCCAGAAAAACAGACGGAATCAAGGAAAGGAGAGAATGAAGATGCTGATTGTTTTCCATAGTAAACCTATCATTGAGCTGAAGGATCAGAGTGTCCAGAAGGGGGATCATTATAGCTCTCTTGTAATACTCTTCTGGGCTTGTACTAGAAGTAATATTTCAATGTTGTTGTACTCTTGTTTTTCGAGGAACTGTCTCAGTGGCACCTACATCATTCGCTAGCTTCATTATCTTAGAGTACCATGATGGAAAATTGGTATCAATAGCCTTCCTGATTGTGCGAATTCTAGTTGTAACGGAACTAACCATGCACAGTGCTTCATATACGTCTGGGTCACGCTTCTGTAATTTGATGGACAAAGATTTCACCTCATCTAGAATGGTTTCAGTAATCACAAAAGTGGCTTTTGTGTCAAAATGATGCAAGAGAGGCTTTTATTCCCTGAGCTTTAACAGCAGTGTCTTTGTCCCAATTCCAACTTCCACCCTCTGATGAAGCTAGCAGCTCAGGATAATGACTTGGGAATAATATAGCATCCAAGAAGGTAACCAGAGGTTCATGTAGTTCTAATAAGACCTCAAAACAAGTGTGTCACTCAATCCATCTGGTTTTGCACAAGCCTGGTAGTTTCGTATGAGAGGAGTGAAACAGTTCCTTAACACATAAATCAAACATGCGCTGACGCTTTGGACTGTTGGAGAGAAAGAAATGTGCTTCATTCACTGTCCCCATCATATTTCTAACGTCCAGAATCTCACAAGAGGAAGCCACAGATAAATTGAGATAGTAAGAGTAACAGTGGGAATACATGGCAGTTGGGCATACCTCTTTGATTTGGGCCTGTACACCAGCTTTACTAGGTGACATCACAGAAGCCCCATCATATGCTTGGCCACAAATCTTTTTAACATCTAAGCGAATCAGTTCCTCTGTAATAGCACTAATGATTTTACTGGAAATAATATCAGCAGTTGCATGCTGGAGATGAATGAATGACACAAAACACTCCCAGATTTGTGGTGTATGAGGGGTTTAAAGATCAACATATCTCAAGCAAAGTGTGAGAATCTCCTGATTCAAATAGTGATCCGTAGTTTCATCAGCTATTATAGCATACGGAAGCGACTGTTCCCCAAGTGGTCGTACCAAGCTCTTACGGATTTTGATGGCATAAATGTGAGTAATTTGATTTTGAATAGTTTTACTGGTGTACTTAGCGTTACGTTTTGCAGATAGAAGATGTTTATGAAGGAGTTCGTCATTCTTGGACATGAGTTGAAGGGTTGCAACGAAGTTACCTTGATTTGAACTGTCATTGGAAAAATCTATTTTATCATCTCTGTGCCCTCGGAAAGATAAACCCTGTTTAGCTAAAAACACTACAGCTAATACTGTTTGGCTGAGCACATGCTTATTTTCTTCACCCGACTGATTTGGTGAAGTAACCGAGAATCAATACGCTCGTTCGTGTGCTGGTAATTACGAAGAAAGAGGTCATCTCTTTTCGTAGACCGTTGATGCATGACTGTGTTGCCATGTCAAACAAGTACACCAGTCTTACCAAGGGCTTTGGAGTATGGCTTTTGGTATAAACATAGAACTAAGAGGCCTGACCTATGACTGTTATTACCCAGTCCCTCCCCTTTTCCTGGTTTTTCTGGAAATAAAATGCAATTCCTACAGATAACTACACTACTATATGATAGCCAGGGAAACTCATCTAGCCAACGTAACTGGAATGTTGGAATGTGACATTCCAAGACTTGCCAGATTTGGTAACTGGATGAGACTGAAGTGAGTCATTTGCTGATGGCTTGAAGTGATGTGACAAATGACTACACTTTTTACTGTCAGAAAGCTTCTGTGTTGCTGTTTGTAGCTTATCCCAGATTTTGTTAGCTTCAACAAGAAGGCAACCCAAGTCATTCTCTACTGTAACAGGAGGCACATTCACTTCTAAGGAGGCTGCTGAAGTATGACACTGCTCAGTCAAATCATGGTTTGCAGACATAACTGGAGAGGTGTTATCTGCTTGGCTTGGCCCAGGTACAGGTGATGAGTCATTAACATCTAATTCCATGTCAGTGTCTTCCCTCACATGACTTCTGTAAGATCCCTTCTCGTATCAAGGAGAATCTTTTTATCAAGGAAAACAACAAAAAGGATCACAAAAATCAGTCCAGCAAATAATCATTTTAAAATCATAATAATAAAACCCAATCAATACACACACACCCAGGAAATACCACACTAAGATAATAATAGTTACCTAGCAACACAACCACCTAATAATAACAATGGTAGTGATAATAATAAATACATGTACACCTTATTGTAGTCATAACTCTTAATAATATCTCACAGTTTCCTCCCTCCTTAAAAACAGACAAATCCAGAACGTTTAGGCGGACGTCTGTCCCTTAGAGGATACCTCCGCTGGGGCACCACTGGTGTAGTGTTAGTGGAATTTCCTACTCTTCCATCCACTGCCGATGTTGCTGTAAGTGAAGGTTCTTCCTCTTGTCGAGCGGTTGGTAATGGAAGGTCAAGGTCCTGAAGGAGAACTTCAGTTACTTCTTCTGATGTTACTATTCTATGCTGCACTTGGT
>NW_003546252.1:67179-68475 GCF_000090795.2 Amphimedon queenslandica | reverse complement strand
TTTGAATACAAGGAGCACAACTCCTGGCCACATTCTCCACATCCTGGTCCAACCCTGGCCACCAGACATAACTTCTAGCCAGTGATTTCATCTTGACTATACCAGGGTGGCCCTCATGAAGCATCTCCATTACCTTCTTTCTATGCACAGTGGGAACCACCACTCTCATCCCCCACAACAAACAACCTGCTTCCACTGTCACCTGATGTCTCCTCCTCCAGTAGTCCCTTAACCCCTCCTGAAGTGTGTATTGTGGCCAACCACACTGGACAAACATCAACACCTTACTAACCACAGGGTCACACCTAGATGCTGACCTGAGTTGCTTGTGGGTTAGAGGCAGAGCTGACATTTGTACTACATTAAACATGCTAGCCACATCAGGAACATCAGAGGTATTAACGTCAGAAAGGGGAAGCCTGGATAAACCATCCGCATTACTGTGATCTCCAGTACCTCTATAACCTATAACAAAAGAATAGGCTGATAAACAAATGGCCCATTATTGCAATCGTGCTGCAGCAAGTGTCGGAATACCTGTTTTAGGCCCTAATATGGTAGTAAGAGGTTTATGATCAGTCAGCAAGGAAAACTACCGACCATACAAATTTTGGTGGAACTTTTTAACTCCAAATACTATGGCTAAAGCCTCTTTTTCTAATTGGGAATAATTCTTTTCAGTGGCTGTCATGGTTCTAGAGGCAAAAGCAACTGGTCTCTCTCTACCATCAGGCATTGTGTGTGATACTACAGCTCCAATCCCATATGTTGATGCATCAGTAGCTAGGGAAATGGGTAAAGCTGGGTCAAAATGAATCAATACATTGTTTGAGGTCAAACTGGCCTTAGCTTCAGCAAATGCTTGAGCACAATGCTCAGTCCATTCCCATGTTACATCCTGCTTCAATAACTTATGCAATGGGTGTAATAGACTTGACAAGTGTGGAATAAAACTACCATAATAGTTCAGTAGACCTAGGAAAGACCTAAGCTCCTTGACATTTGAAGGCTGTGGAGCAACAACAATGGCCTTTAATTTATTAGGAGCAGTGTGCAAGCCATGTGCATCGATAACATGTCCTAAGTATTCTACTGACTCACGTAAGAAATAGCATTTCTCCCTCTAAAGTGTAAGTCCGGTCTACTTTTGGCGAATTTTTTTAATTGGCTTAATATGATTGCCTGACCATAATAATGATGTATTCCAACTCCCATTGTCTAAAAAAATTTTTTCACTGAGATATGAGCCTTCAAAAATGCTCATTTTTATTACTTCCTGTCGGTGGGTGTGGCTAA
>NW_003546252.1:61888-66531 GCF_000090795.2 Amphimedon queenslandica | reverse complement strand
CCATTTACTTCAAGCCTATGTAGTACTAGTTCCAGATTACACAAATGTTCTGCATCATTCCTCCCTGTGATTAAGTTATCATCTAAATAACAGAGAACCTGTGGAATACCTCTCAAAATATGGTCCATTGTCCTCTGAAATACTGCTAGAGCTGATGCTACTCCAAACGGAAGATGGTTATATCTATACAGGCCTTTGTGCGTGTTAATTGTCACCATTTCTCTTGACTTTGGGTCCAATTGTAGCTGCTGGTAGGCTTGTGACAGGTCTAATTTTGTGAATTTCTGGCCTCCAGCCAATGAAGCAAACAATTCCTGTGGTTTAGGTAGGGGATACATGTCAATATCTAATACTGGATTTAGTGTTACCTTGTAATCACCACATATTCTAATGCTTCCATCTTTCTTTGGTACCACCACTATTGGAGCAGCCCAGTCACTAGAAACAACCGATTCCAGAACACCTTGCTGTTCCAATTTCTGAAGTTCTTCCTCCACTCCTTTCTTTAAGGCAAATGGAATAGCTCGTGGACGGAAATAACGTGGTGCTGCTCCATGCTTCAGTCTTAGTGTGACCTGGTGATGCAGGAAGGTACCCAATTTTGCCTTAAAAGCTTCAGAGTATTTAGATAGGACCTTTTGAACTTCCGTGTTTGCGGTTTTAACCTGGTAAATCCTTGACCAATTTAAACGAATGAGTTTGTAGCCGATCTCTACCCATAAGGCAGTGGGCCTTTCCAGCTACTATGTAAACACTGCTCCTTACTGATTGAGACTCATACTCCACGAGAACATCACATTTGCCCAAAACTTCAATTGGTTCCTTTGTATATGTCTGAAGCTCCAACTCTGTTACTTGCAATGGGCTCATTTTCTTTAAATAGTGTTAATAAACTCTCTTGGATACTATTGATACTGCTGCTCCTGTATCCACTTCCATGGATATGGGGCAGCCATTAAGTTGTGCAGTGACTAGTATTGGAGGAGGTGAATCGCTAGCTGAGTTGACCTGGAAAATGCTGAGATCTTCATCACTACTACCGTCATCTTTCTCCTCACCCACACCCTGGTTCATTATGTTTTTCACTGGAACCGTTGAACTCTTTTGGAAAAGCTTGGAGGAGCGACATACGGCCTGCAAATGTCCCCTTTTTCCACAACGACGGCATACCGTAACCCGATGCTTGCAATCGTTAGCCCAGTGACCATCCTTTCCACAACGGTAGCAAATCGATATCTTCTTAGGCAGTACCTTACGTATGTCAGGACGACCAGAAACAGAAAGATTGTTCAACCCTTCTTCTACTGTTTCAGCAGTTGTGGCCATTTCTACAGCAGCAGCAAAAGTAAGCTCTTCGTCGTCAACTATCAGCAGCTTCTTCTGTATTCGAACATTCTTCAAGCCACATACGAACCGGTCTCTAAGTGCTTGATTGAGGTGATGGCCAAATTTACAGTATGCTGCTAGCCTGCGCAGCTCAGCAGCAAACACTGCCACTGACTCCTCTTCCTTTTGACTCCGATCATGGAAACGGAAACGCTCTGCAATAGTGACTCTTTTCTGTGAGAAATGGTTTCTCAGCATAGCAAGTAGGTCCCCCAAAGACCTATCAGTTGGTTTGTCAGGTGATACTAAGCTAGCAAGTAAAAAAAAATTGGCAGCTCCAATAATGCTGAGGAAAACATCTACAGCCACATCGTCATCTATCTTATTGGCTCGTAAAAAGACACGCACTCTCTGCTCATAGGTATTATATGGTTCCACATCGGGCTGGTATTCAGATATCTGACCAAAAGTACTTTGAGTCATCCCACCCTCATCGCCAAAACTGTAAGATTTCTTCTCGTATCAAGAAGAATCGTTTCAACAAGGAAAACAACAAAAAGGATCACAAAAATCAGTCCAGCAAATAATCATTTTAAAATCATAATAATAAAACACAATCAATACACACACACCCAGGAAATACCACACTAAGATAGTAATAGTTACCTAGCAACACAATCACCTAACAATAACAATGATAGTGATAATAATAAATACATGTACACCTTATTATTGTAGTCATAACTCTTAATAATATCTCACAACTTCCAGCTGTTGCTTCATCATTACTTTCTTTGATTATATTGGCTCTATCATTACAGTTTGAATAGTACTCAATAGTAATAATGATAATGATAATAATAATAATAATAATAGTGTAAGGATATATTGCATGCTTTCATTCAGTGAGTTCTCACCTTTTGAAAAAAAAAGTCTATAGTGCCTCCTGAGGTTCATTTTCTGGCAGCCATTGTGCTTTAACTGTAGTGCAGGTTTACTGTAGTGCATGTAATGAGTTAACAGCTGATTTGTGGTTAGCCACAGATCAACCCAACTAGACTACTAACACAATGTGGCAAAACCTCAATTATTTTTGATTTATAAACTTGTGATGGGGTTGCAACCCTAGCAACCCCCATTCTAAATCCGCCACTGCTTTTAAGTTCACGTTCTCGCTTTCTTAATTCTTTTTCGTCTTCCTAGCTTTCTCCCTTTCTTTTTCTTTTATTAATCTCAAATGTTCACTGCCTGTAAGTGCTTTAGCAGTGTATATATTCTTACTTTTGGGTGGCTCTGGCAATACAAGATACTTGCTAATGCATGATGGTTGCATATTTTGAAGGCTGTTCAATATCTGATCCTGTCATTGAGTCATCATCAGATATGCTTGTATCTAAAGGCCTCCATACACTAGGCAACATGTTGCTGGCAACGTTTGTGGTTACTTTGATCTTGTGAGCAACATGTTGCCAGAAATAGAATGGCCTTCTATTTCTGGCAACATTTAGCTTACAAGATCAAAGTAACCACAAATGTTGCCAGTAACATATTGCGTAGTGTATGGGAGCCTTAATGATTTGTCGTTTAGTTGTTGATGTTGGTACTTGGAAGGACTGTATAATGGAATATACATTCCCATTTTCAGGCTAACTCATCTATGTCACAGTTATCATCAGAATTGGTAACATGTTGAAGTACAATGTATCAATTAAAAGGATATACTCCTGTGGCTCCAAATCCCATAATGATGTTAAAAGGAGTCATTGCCTGTGCCCAAGCTTTAGTAAATATTGATAAAAAATTAAAACAAGTAATAACTTGGCCTGGATTAGTGCAAAAAAATTGCTGACACTGCTGATAATAAGCAGCTCTCAAGGGACTGTAACACGACCTGTCTAATGGTTGACGCAGGTGTGTTGTGTAAGGCAGAAGGCAAAACACAATTGTGATATTCCGTAGCTTTACGAATGACATCAGGATGGTAGTGAGGGAGTGTCCATCAATCAGAAGTAAGACTGTTTGCTGAGGTGGACTATTGAATAGAAAACACAAGCCAATCTAGAAATAATTCT
Organism: Amphimedon queenslandica; assembly: GCF_000090795.2. NCBI lineage: Eukaryota > Metazoa > Porifera > Demospongiae > Haplosclerida > Niphatidae > Amphimedon > Amphimedon queenslandica. The sequence goes on along the minus strand of NW_003546252.1, from coordinate 63,133 downwards.
GAATCTTTCTTTGATGAAGCATACACAGTCCCTGGGACTTCATCAATCATGTGTAGCAAGTTTTAATCGTTTTCTATCAAACATTATCATTGGTGGTATAAGATTGCTTGTTGCACTGCATGCAGCAAGAACCGAAATTTGGGTTTTGTCACCACTTGTAATTGAAGGAAGATCATGTTGACCATGCACACCAATCTCTTTACACGGCTTATGCTCCAATGGAAAACCAGTTTCGTCACTATTATAAATCAGCATTGGGAATTTTGAAGCTTGTTTTTCTGCATTGCTTCTTCTAAAGCATCAAAATAGAGATTTATTGTTTCAGGTGAAGATGCCAATAAACTACAGTAGGACAATTTGCTGCCAGAGCGTAACGTCAGCATTGGGTGTCATTTCTAAAATCATGCCCACAAGCCTGAAGTGACATGAATACACACTAAAAACAAAGGTGCTATTTTAGCACAAATTTTGGTGCTGAGCCTTGTCCCCAGAATCAGAATATCTACAGGCCTGTTGACTTATCCACAGTGTTAGGATGACATGCATGCTGTATTAATGAAGTGCTAAGATGACATGCATGCTGTATAATAAAGTGCTATAATTGCAAATACATGTGCTAAATTTGCAGGTACCGCTGCTGGTTGTTCAACAATAATTATCACAATAATATAAAAACAAAAATGTTCCTATTATTTAACACAGGTTAGTCGGTTACTCTTTAAGTAAGTCAATGAACCTCAAATATTTTGATGACTTCTTAATACTCTTCTCAGCTATTCCCAACAGCATTTCTTAAATAAAAAGCAGAAATGACAGCATGAAGCCCTCGTGGATATCCTATATGAAGAACATAGTAGATTGCTATCAGGGATGTCATGCCTTTAATGACTGAACAATCATCTATTTCAAAAAGAACAGTCTCCTCGGCAACAATAAAACCCTGTATATCTGATATACTGGTAAGAAGAATCAATCTTGGTTCAGGGAATGTCTTGCTCTTCAAAATGTCATCCAAGTCCACTTGTAAGTCACTCTTCATGAATAATATCTATAATTATGAGAACTTGTATACCTTTACCATATATACAGAAAATGCACAATTCTGTTTAGATAATGGTCCAGTGGGCTTAAATTTTTTGTCAATCTCTGTTAGTGCTGACAACTCATCAGTAACACCTTTGGAGTAATATTCCTGCCAATTTTCCTTGACTATACCTAAATTAACACTAGTAATCAGCTGAAACT
>NW_003546252.1:55852-59417 GCF_000090795.2 Amphimedon queenslandica | reverse complement strand
CTTGTTTTCAAATCTAAACTCAGACTTCACACTATTTCTGTATGAAGGAGACTAAGTTTCATCAGGTACACCATTGTACATTTACATGTGTGCATGCACAAGAGAAACAATTAAGGAGAACTTTCATTGATTTTAAAATTAATACAATATATAGGTGTTTACTACAACTTAGAAAATCATAAAGATGCTATTACAGAATTATGTGGCCTTGTTGAAGGTCCACCTTTAGGGAACAGATAATTTGTTCTAAAACTGACCTACATTTAAGTGTTATTTAGGTTAAAAAGTGTCACAATTTATGGTACTAAGTATACCAATGGTTGCATAATTCGTTTACGGCAGCCAGATGGATTTTTGTATGGTCAAGTTAATAGTATCATTTTATTTGAAAACCATAAGCTGTTTGAGGTCACTACTTTAAGAGTTACAGAATACGATACTCACTGTCAGGCATATCAAATAGAGAGAACAAATTTAGAATCACTTTGCCTCTACAGCTATTTCCATTGTTATGGTGTCTTACATCTGGGTGGAAATCACTATGTCATAGAAAAAGATGACAGAGGTACTAAAATGTCTCATACACATGCCATATTGTTTACATTGTTCTCCCATAATAGGTGCACTTTGAGATGACTAGGTCTATCAATGGATATCATATACTTCCATGTATATAGACATGCACAAAACTGACTTAAATTAAGCTAATAAATTAATAAGCTAATAAATTAATAATAAATATTACTATACTTCATATAATTGTGTAGTAAAGTCCTATTATATACTCACTCATTGTGTAGGCTTAGTTAATAGCTTGTGTGAGAGCTCTATCACAGTTCATGTAGTTGTTGCTAAACATTTAAAACTACGCCCATTTCAGTTTGGTGTAGTCTAGCATGTGTATGATGCTAAAACAGCATGTATACAGTGCTTGAACAGCATGTTTGTGTACTTGAAAATAACTATGATGGCAGTTCAGCCACTGTGTTGTGCTAGAATAGCAGGTTTGTGTTCTAGTTTCTTCATGTAGTATACTCTGTGCTAATTTAGCTGGGCACTACCATGTTAAAACAGCACATTTTTTGTGTGTATCTTCTGCACTGGAACCTCGTTTTTTAGGCAAAGAAGCTTACACAATAGTTATAACCTGCTTTTTTGATCTAGGAAACCCAACTTCAGCTGCTCCAACTAAAAACTTCACAAGCTGCTCCTCTTCAGTGTCATTCAGATATCGTTCTGGGCCACTAGTTCCACCGAAAGGCACCTTCCCCAAACACCGGTCCCAGTGAGTAGATTTAGGTATCAAATATTTTTCTGAAGCCTCTCTTAAAGTACATTTGCCAGCTCTTACTTCGGCAGCAGCTAGAAGCAGGTTCTATCACGAATAGAATGCCTTTCTTTCACTCTGGACGGCACCTGTTAATACAAACTGTAAAAACAAAATAAACAAGTTAGAAAGACTCACCATATGTTAAGTTAAAAAAACTTTTCATTTATCCTATTCCGTGCTCTACAAATTAAAGCTCCCTCCTGCTATTCTCTTCAATCTAATAAAAACAGTAACTTTTCTCACATCACTTGCAAGACATCTACTTATTCAAACTCGTTTTACCAATGTAAAATTAATCAATGGAACTATCTTCCCTCTCCCCTGAAACTTTCTCTTTCCCTCTGTATTATTAAATTTTTCATTAGTCATCGTCTATAATATTGTATAATTTTTTGAACAATTAACTTTGCTATTATTATTACTATAAAAATATATATCAATTTTGCCACTTGTTTGGTGAGAAATACCATGTGGGAGTGGTTAAATTAATAATCTGTGTTATATATTTTGCTACCACCAACATTTGGAACTCCAAACTTTATAGGCTGCTAATCTAGAGTTGCTACTTCTATTTTCAAACATAAAAAGAGAAATAAACAGCATAAAACTTCAAGAAAATAAATAATTTTCTAAAAGGTGCTTATTCCGAGAATTGATTTTCTCTTCCTACACCCTTTTAGACTCAAAATCACATTAAAACACGGCCATGGAGAAGAGAGAGCTAGCATTAGACGAAGAAGAAGACAACGAAGAAGAAAAAATGCCAGATAAGGAGGGGGAAAAAGAGGAAGAGTGGGGATGGGAGTAGAAGTAATTGGAAAGCAGGATGGCAGTTTCCTAAGAAAAGGCCTAGTTCTGTATTTGCGAGGAAGGAAAAAAGACTCGAGAAAGTGAACTATAAAGACACAGTTTGGGCTGCCAGGGCAGGAGTTAGAGCGACAGCAAATGCAGAGATGGAAGGTACACTAAATTTTGTTATAAATCTATACGTTACCTCATTTTAGGCTGATTCACACTAATATTATTAATGTAATGTATTCTATTCACAGCTATTATTAACTTTCCGTAAATCAGGTAACGTAACGTAAGGTTTACTTAGAATTTTTGTCTATTTATAATGAAAAGGAGAAACGTCTGACCAATTAGATGTTACCTATCACGTGTTAGATTAAAAAACATGGCTGAATTTGATAAGCAGCTGATATGTGCAGTAAAAGATTACCCTTGTCTTTATAACGTAAAATGAAGTGATTTTAAAGTAATCTGGAGAAAAGAAAATGTTTGGGTAGTAATAGCTAATGAACTTAATAGCAATGGTTAGTTTGTATAAGTTTTGCAATACAAATAATCTAGCCCACATTTATTACACTATACTTCATAATTTTATTAATTATGCTTCATAGTTGATATTACCTCTAAACGATGGAAAGCTCTGAGAGATATACAAAGGAACACAGGAAAGTTAAGCGACAAACTGGTACAGGGGCAGATACAGTAGAAAAAGAATGGCAATTTTACCCTATATTCGATTTTCTCAGGGTTTGTGTGCTGTATGCAAATGGTTAATGTTATTACATGTAATATTTTATGATTCATTAATGTTATTCATGCATAGTTGTAGTTATTAATAGTTGTATGGTTTCCAGGTCAAATTGATGACCTGGAAGGAGTTGTTAAAACATGTAGGGAGTGTCAACACCACAAGGAAGATCCTGAGACACCCCTTCACCCACTAGAGCAGCCAACCAGACCATGGCAAAGGATTCATTTAGACTTTGCTGGACTTTTCAAAGGTCAGATGTGCTTAATACTAGTGGATGCATATTCTAAGTAGCCAGAGGTTATCCCAATTACCACTACTACCTCCTTAAAGACCATTCAGGAGCTCAGATGGATATTTGCTAGGTTTGGTCTACCAGAGAACATAGTCACTGATAATGGGCAACATTTTGTTGCGAGTCGAAGAGTTCACTCAGAATAATGGGATAAAAGACATTAGGGTAGCACCATACTATCAAAGATGAAATGGGTTAGCAGAAAGGTTTGTTCAAACCTTTAAGTCAGCAATAAAGAGAATGTCTCCAGGACAACTAAACATTTATAAAAAGGTATCTAGTTTTGTACTGACTTATAGAATGACACCTCATGCAACAACAACAGAAGCCCCAGCTATGCTGCTAACCAAAAGAATCCCTAGAAATAACTTGGTTTTGGTGAGGCCTGATTAGACAAGAA
>NW_003546252.1:37351-50981 GCF_000090795.2 Amphimedon queenslandica | reverse complement strand
ATATTGAAGGATCGAGTGAAAAGCCTTCTGCTTCTTCGTCTCGTATCCCTGACGTCCACGGTCGGCAGTTCCTATGGCGAATTCCCACTACTCAGCTGCCTTCAGAGCATGGGTTACTTGAAATTTCCAAACAGGCCAGTCCTTTTCATTGTTTAGCTGTGGTATTTGAGCAAAGAACTTATCAGTTGTAGTAGCCATCGTGTCCTCTCTATTACGCAGTAGGGAACAATGCTAGGCTCATAACCTGTAAAAGTTTTTATTGAAAACACTGATATCAAAGTCCAAAAGATAAAGAGGAATAATGAATGTGTGTGTGTGTGTAAAAGAATCAGAAAGAACCAAAAAGAACCAGAATTGCATAAAACAAAATCAGCTATATATACACATGCACTGATATGATTAAATAAGTGTGGTTACAACAAATGAATCACATGATATTATAATAAGATAGGCCACATATCCACTGCTTGCCGTTCAATAAAGAGAGGAGCGGACTGACAGAAGAGTTGCAAAATGACGAAGGGAGTAGTAAAGCAGAGTATACTATGTTTGGTGTGGAAGAAAACGAGCCAGTGGAAGGAGCTATGTTGAAAGTAAACATAATGAAAGCTACAGTACTAATGGAAGTGGATACTGGAGCTGCTGTCACCATCATTTCAAAAGTAATATGCAATCTCAAAGTAAAGAAGTCATACCGAAGACTGAAGTCAATGACAGGTCAAGCAGTAAAGCTGGCTAAACAAACTACTGTCTAAGTACAACTTGGGAGAGTAACGAAGTACCTCACAATATACGTAGCTGAGGATAAAAACAGCCCAGCTCTACTTGGTCGAGACTGGATCAATGCCTTTATTTGACATGGTTGGATCAGAAGACTGATCAGGAATATTTTTGGATCTGTTCACAATACAGAGAAACCAGTCGAGCTAAGGACAATACTTAAAAAGTATTCCAAAACAATATTTTAGCATTGGTTAGGGGAGTTAAAAAGAGATAAAAACTCAATTACATTTAAAGCCTGAGGTACAGCCAAGATTTTACAAACCCACAGCAGTTCCTTTCACCGTGAAGCCCAAGTTAGAAACGGCTCTTGAAGAAATGGTGGAGAAAGGAAATCTCAAAAGAGTAGATTACAGCCATTGGGGAACACCAGTGGTACCTGTAGTAAAACCAAATGGGACAGTTCGAGTTTGTGGAGATAATAAAGTTACACTAAACTCATGTTTAGAAGTGCCACAGTACCATTACCCAGAGTGGAAGAATGTTTTCACGCAATGAATGGTGGAAAACACTTCACTGAAATCGACGTAGCTCAAGCGTGCCATCAAGTAACACTGGAGGAAGAGTCAAAGGAATTGAACACAATCAATACCCACAAAGGATTATATCGATGGACACGACTACCATATGGAGTGCCTCCAGTCCAGCATCTTTCAAGAAATCATGGACAAGGTCCTACTAGGATTACATCAACTAGTGTGGCACCTTGATGACATACTGATCACTGGAAAAATGGAGGAGCAACACCAATCTAATATTGAAGAGGTATTGAGTAGATAAAGAAGTATGGGTTTAGAGCTGGAGTAAATAAATGTTTTTTTTTGAAGAATCTGTAGAGTATCTGGATCACTCAACAAATCAGGATGGCATACACCATGTAGAGAGGAAGGTGACAGCTATTTTGGAAACAAAACTACCCCAGAATGTGTAACAACTACAGTCATTTTTGAGAATGATAACTTATTATGCAAAATTCATACCCAACATGTGCACTATCACAGCCCCATTGAATGATCTGAAGTGAAAGGAAGTTGTTTGGAATTGGGGAAAGAAAGAAGAGAAAGCCTTTACCACACTTCAAAAAGAATTAGCCTCTACTAAAGTGTTGGTATATTATGACCCTCAACTGCCCTTGAAATTGGATTGTGATGACTCATCCGTAGGTGTAGGAGCAGTGTTGTCACACATAATGACAGATAGTACAGAGAGACAATTGCTTATGCATCCAGGTCATTGTCTAAGGCTTAGAGGAATTATTCTCAAATAGAGAGAGAAGCTTTAAGCATAGTATAGGGAATCCAAAAGTTTCATCAGTAACTGTACCTTAATCAGTTTACATAGGTCACAGACCACAAAACCCTCACCACATAGTTCAAGCCTAATAAAGCAATACCTGTAATTGCTTCTGGAAGAATCCAGAGATAGGCACTGGCCTTAATGGATTATAGGTACCAAATCTCGTTATACCAAATTACATGGTAACACTGACACATTGTCTAGATTTCCCCTGAGAGGAGAGGAGGTGCTATCACATAATGACATGTGTTGCATCAACTGCATTGAGAAGAGTTGTAAATAACAGCAAATGAGATAGCCAACAGCACCAAATAGAACCCACTATTGTCGAAGATCATGCGTTATGTGAAATTTGGCCAAGTACAGTGGAGGAATAAATACGTTCCTACCATCTTCACATAGAAGAGTTAACACTGGAACAAGGATGTCTATTGAGGGGAATATAAGTCATTGTTCCACCAGAGAAGAGGAAACAAGAGTATAAGTGTAAAAATTGTCTTAAGATTGATTTTACCATCTTGCGCTCAGTAGGCATTTATTTGTGACCGTAATTGACAAAAGGTACCTTATGGCGGATTTTTAAATTCATCATTAAAATAAAGTATATGAACCTATAAGTTCTAATAATAATAATAGTAATAACAATAATAATAACTTTACAAGGAATTGAAAAAAAGTTACATTGGTGGACAGAGAGAAAGAAAGAGGAAAATAACCTTGAAAGACTCAGAGAATGGGTCAAAAAGCCTTACAAATAGAATAATTTAAAAATGAGAGAAGTTAGGAGGGAGAGAAAGATTAGAACATTTACAACATAAACATTTATAGTGATAAGTGCATAAATTATTGGAATCAAATGTACATAAGAGGTGATGCCATAAAAATGATTTTAATTTATTACAATTAGTAGAGGGGGAAAGAAAGAGATCAAAGGATGGAAGACTGTTCCAAAGCTTAGGAAGCCTGAAGAGGTAGGAGCTAGAAGTTTGGGAAGAGCGAGAGAAATTGCGGGAGAGTTTTAAGTGATTGCTGGTTCTGGAGTTATTATTACTAAAAGATATATGTGAGAGAATATTGAAGGAACCAGTGTAATTAGGGTCTGAGGAGTTGTGAAGAGAGATGAGGGCAAAAGAGATGTCAAGGTACTCAAAGTACATAGATAGAGGGAGGAGACCAAGAGTAGTTAGGCAGGATTTGTAGTCTGAATGATAGTCTGAGAGGATGTACTTGGTGTCTCGACGTTATACTCTTTCAATAGCACTGAGGTCCTTAATAGAAGTAGGATGCCAAATTTGTACTCCATAAGATAGAATCGAGTGGACCAGTGTGAGATATAGCTTCTTCTTAACCTGGACATTGTCACAGCTAAAAGATCTCTTAAGCAAACCTAGGACTTTATAGGCTTTGGATATAATAGTGGAGAGGTGAGTGCTCCATGATAGATCACTAGAGAGGTAAAAACCAAGGTCTCGAATATGATCACAGTGGGGAAGATACAGCTATCGATCATGTAATCAAATGGAGGCTGGGAAGAGGATCGTCTGGAAAAACGGACATGATTGCTCTATGTGGTAATGAAAGTAAGATCCCAACCCTTACTCCACTGGAGAGCACTGTTTAGGCTGTCTTGAAGAAGGGAGCAATCTCTAGTAGTAGAAATAGTCTGGAGACATTTAGAGTCGTCTGCAAATAGTAATATGTCGGAAGGAACACTAAGGGTTGATAGGTCATTAATGTAAATTAGAAATAGTAGGGGCCCAAGAATGCTCCCCTAAGGAATGCCACTCAAGACCTTTAAGAAACTAGATGTAGTACCATTAACAACCACACACTGACGCCTCTCAGATAAACAGACATGATGCCAGTCCCATAGAGGACCCACAATACCAAACTTCCACAATTTCAGCAGAAGCTTGTTATGAGGGACGGAATCGAATGCCTTCTGGAAGTCTAAGATGCAGTCGACACAGCTCTTTTTGTCCAAGGCTTCGTACACATTGGCCATCATAGGTAACATTTGTTGGACAGTAGATTGTGAAGGTAAAAACCCGTATTGATTATGGGATATTAACTCACCTAGTATTATTATAAGCCTGTTATAGACAATTCTCTCCAGAATTTTTGAAATGACTGGGAGTAATGCAATGGGACGATAGTTTTGGCCAGATATCCTATCCTTAGACTTGAAAATAGGCTTGATGCTTGATATAGTGAGTGCGTCAATCCTGAGGTAAAGTACTGGTGGAGAGAGAAAGGTTGAAGAGGTGAGTAATAGGTGGAGAGAGGGCTAAGGCACACTGTTTCAGGAGGGCAGGAACTATACCATCCATGCCAGGTGCTTTAGTGGTGTTGAGAGAAGTCAGGATTTTATAGACTTCTTCCGAGCAGATTATAGAGTCGATATGGGCTGAAGTATGGGGAAAGGACTGGGGCGGGTAAGGATCACTAGAACAACCCCTGGTGAATACAGAGTAGAAATACTCATTAAAGAGTGTAGCCTTGTCAAGGTCATCTGATGCAAGTGTATACCCAAAACACATAGTGTGGGGGAGCTCAGCTGACTTAGTCATATAGCATATATAGTGGTAGAGACAAGTGTAGTCTCTCCTGTGTTCTTTAACAAGTTTGACTTCCTATTAGGATTTCGCCTTCGTAAAGGATAGAGAGAAAGAGAGCTCTTTGTCAGCGAGTTTGGCCTTCAGAGAATAGGAGTGTCTTTGTAGCGTCTTTTGAGAGAGAGGAGCTGCTTAAGTTGATGGAGGAGAGGACCACGAAGGCATGGGGTGGGATGAGTTGTAGAGCGAGCACGAGTGCAGCGGATAAATTTGTCCATGGATAGCATTAGAACTTCCTTGAAGCAAGACCAGGAGGTGTCAATATCAGGTTCGGTAAAACAGTGAATAAAGTCATATTCTAAGAGATAATCAGCGAGTCCAACCCAGACTGCTTTAGCATAGTTGTACATTGATGGTCTCAAGCTGGATGGGCTGGGTCTGGGATTGTGGGAGTGGCAGAGGATCTGACAAAAAATAGCAAAGTGATCAGAGTTAAATGGAGAAGATTTTGATACATTTATATGCTCAATAAGAGAGCAGTCATTAGTTAAAATTATGGCTAGGATATCACCCCTTACATGGGTGGGAGAGTCTACTAGTTGGGTTAGATTGCTGTGAAAAACAGCTTCACATAGAGACTTAGAGAAAGGGGAGACTCCTGTGAGGGTGTCCCAGTTAATGTCTGGCACATTTAGGTCACCAAATAGCATGACTTTGTTACTCGTAGCTGCAAGGGAGTCAATATAGTCAGAAACAGACTGATCATATTTGGGTAAAACATTTGGAGGACGGTAGAGGACACAAAGAGAGGCAGGAGAAGTACCAATCGAGACAGTGATCTGCTCTAACTCAGGATCAGAGCATGGTAAGATGGTACAGGGGGTGCAGTCTTTAACTACTAAAAGGACAGCACCTCCACGACCATCTCTATCATGTCAGAAGACAAGGTGGCCAGGGGGATAAATTCCAGATTAAAGACATTAGAAGATAGCCAGGATTCAGTGCAGGCATACACCTCAACACCAGAGGAGATCAGGAAGGATTGAACTGAAGACATTTTGTTCACAACACTTCTGGCATTTATAAGACATGTAGATAGGCCTAGTCAGGAGGAACGGGCAGCTCTTCCTGAAGGGAGATTAGTAGAAACATATGGCGTTGAGGCTGGAGACGGAGCTTGAGGAGTTTCAGTGTGAGATTCGGTGGAATCAGATGCAGGAGGGGAGGAGTGGTCGACATAAAATAAGCCTCTGTTAGACAACTATTGTTTTTAGAAGTTACATTGTAACGTTTTGCATCCTCTGGAGTAATTTTATAATAACTAAAGCTCATAAAATTGGATTTTTCTGGCTGTAAAAACTAATTTTACTCTCCGCCATAAGGTACCTTTTGTCAATTATGGTCACGTTTCTTCTTACTAAGACTTATAAAGGTTCTTTCTACCTTCTAGTGATTCTTGATAAGCCTTTAGGCATCATCTTCGCTTTATTTTTCTAACTAGAAAGTTCATACCTTCGTTCTGCTTCCGAGCCGCCATTTTCTTTACTGTGGCCACACCTACTTACGTGGGGGCTGGGTCGAGCGTTGCTATGGAGTCACAATTGTTATTTCTCCAATACAATGTATATAGAAGATAAGAAGAAATGTAAGTGTTGACATACAATCAATTATTATACATTGCGGGGGCTGAATTCCATCTTAGGAACGACCTTGGGGTTTCGTCCCAAGGTGGTAAAAACACTTATCTCTTCTTCATGAAACTCATCCAGGGATTGTCAGAATGAAGGCATTGGCAAGGTCATATGTATGGTGGCCTAAAATTGATGACCTAGAAGGAGTTGTTAAAACATGTAGGGAGTGTCAACACCACCACAAGGAAGATCCTGAGACACCACTTCACCCACTAGAGTAGCCAACCAGACCATGGCAAAGGATTCATGTAGACTTTGCTGGACCTTTCAAAGGTCAGATGTGGTTAATACTAGTGGATGCATATTCTAAGTAGCCAGAGGTTATCCCAATGACCACTACTACCTCCTTAAGAACCATTCAGGAGCTCAGATGGATATTTGCTAGGTTTGGTCTACCAGAGAACATAGTCACTGATAATGGGCCATATTTTGTTGCGAGTTCGAAGAGTTCACTCAGAATAATGGGATAAAAGACATTAGGGTAGCACCATACTATCAAAGATGAAATGGGTTAGCAGAAAGGTTTGTTCAAAGCTTTAAGTCAGCAATAAAGAGATTGTCTCCAGGACAACTAAACATTTATAAAGAGGTATCTAGTTTTGTACTGACTTATAGAATGACACCTCATGCAACAACAACAACAGAAGCCCCAGCTATGCTACTAACCAAAACAATCCCTAGAAAAAACTTGGTTTTGGTGAGGCCTGATTTAGACAAGAATGTTAAAGAGCAACAAGCAAAGCAGAAGTGTATTTTGATGGAGGTAGCATAGAGAAGAGATTCACACATAAACAACCAGTGTGCGTATGGAATTATAGAGGACCTACCAAGTGGGTATCAGGAGTCTTTTGTAGTCAAACAGGGCCAGTCTCTTATGAATTTGAAGCTAAAGGGTATATCTGGAAGAGACATGCAGAACAGTTGTGTCCAACAGTACTTGAACAGACTCCAGAGGAGATAACCAATGACTGGGACATACTAGTACCAGACACAGAGTCATCTCCCCAACTGATACAGGCCGTCCTGTTAGGGCCTCTCCACCACCAGCAAGACTCACATACTACCGACCAGGAGACTGTCTTGTCCAAGATTAAGGAGGGAGGAATTGTGATGTATGGAAATGGTTAATGTTATTACATGTAATATCTTATGTTTCATTAATGTATCATAATTATTATTCATGCATAGTTGTGATTATTAATAATGGCATGTTTTCTCTGTTGGTATAAATACTTGTAATTAACTGTTGTTGAGTGTAGAGTGCGTATGATTCAGTGAACTTCTTATTTTTGTTGTTGTATCAAGTTGCATTCTTTATATTAACAATGCAACATTATATTCATCATAGAAAGTATTGTTTAATAGATAGGCAGTTTATCTTTACTTTTTTTCATTGTTTTGTGGTACTGGTATCAATGTACGTGTTTCTACAGACGGTGGTAGTGACCAAAAAGATATTTTGTCACCTCAAAATATAGAGCCCATTATCACACATGAAGATAACGAAACAGATTCATTACTTAGTAAGGATGAATAAGGAAGTAGTTTTAAGAAGTTAGTATTTGTACTTGAAGCAAACTCATTACTATACTGACTTATACTTTGCTAGGATAAATGAATTGTCTCCCAAGCTCCAATTGTCTAAAATGAAAAAGAAACCAAAAGCTATTGACCCAGTTGAAAAAGAAATTTTAATTCAGCTGAAGCAAAGTGGGCAACAGGCAACATCAGCAACTAATGAGGAAGATCTGTCTTTTGGTCTAATGATTGCTATGAACCTTAAAAGATTAAATCTTTAACAGGAAGCTCAAGCAAAGATAAGGATCCAGCAGTTATTGTACGCAGTTGACTATATCTTCCTTGACACATCGTTGTAGTGTATTACTAGACAAACCACCTCAATATGGTTAATATTATCCTAGTGAAACAAGTATAGCAAGCAATGACAAATAATTGAAATGTGTCATTGTGTATGTATCATTACATTAGCATAATTATTTAATAATAGTATTAAAAAATTTATTAATCAATGATTGAAAATTATTACACAACGGTGTTAAACATAATTATTATAGATGTACATGTAATTGTGATCTGTTATAGTTATGTTGATGTAAAATGCCCTTGTGGCCATGGCAACTCACCAAAAGTAGAGTTGAAATATTTTGCAAGATCATTACGTAATTTTTGGCAGAACTAGACTACCAATTACTACCAACATGAGACACTGATTGAAGTCCATTGTCACCTTCACTTCTCCAGTTTCCTGGAATTACATTTCCTTGCCTATCTTTTGATCTACAAATTGTGGTGGACAATAGTGTCGAGTTGAAGGTGGAGAAAGTGCTTCTGTTATTTTTAAATGTGACCATAAGTGACAAAAGGCACCTTATGGCTGGCAGTGAAATTTGTCTTTATAGCCAAAAAAATCCAACTTCATGAGCTCCATTCATCATAAAATTACTCTAAAGGATACAAAAAGCTACTGTGTAACTTTTAGAAACAATGGTTGTCCAACAGAGCACTCACTCACAGGTTGATACTTTTCATTATAATGATGAATGTTAAAATCCGTTTTAAGGTACCTATTGTCAACTATGGTCACAAATAGTTACGTTATGCACAAGATGCTTTTACTAATTTATTAATTTTACTTGACTTTGCTATTATTGGTCTTCTATATACTCGAAACTTGGTACATAATCTACCAAAGGCATTTTCAATGACTCGTTGTGCTTGAGAAAGTCAATAATTGAAAAGCCTTTGGTTCAATGGTAACTGGGTGCCCGGATATGGCTGCAGCATATTGTTTGATGAAGGAATTTCCAGATGTCCAACAAAAAAGGTATAGCTAAATCAATACCATTTATATTTTCAGCATCAGGCAATGCTAAGGAATTATTCTTTATAGCATGTCCAAATAATGAGTTACTTAGAACACCACCATCACTCATTCTCCCATAATCACCAATATCAACCAATGTCAAACAGTAGTTGTAATTGCATACAGACAATAGCACATTACTATGCGTACCTTTGTAATTGTAGTACTGAGAGCCTGCATTTGCTGGGGCTTGTATCATGATATGCTTGCCGTCTATGCCACCAACACAGTGTGGGAAATGCCAAAGTCTTGTAAAACCATTACTAATTTTCCTCCTTTCTTCGCTGCTTTCCGGAGCATTAACAAACTCAGGAGAGAGTACATTCCAGAAGGCCTCACATGTGTTGTCAATGATTTCACAAACTGATGAATGCCCCATACGAAAGCTGAAGGAGATGGTTTGCATTGAGTCACCTGTAACCAAAATTTGTAAGGCTGTGGCTACAGCTCCGGTAACCGGACACAGTTTGCAATTGCTAAAACTCCGGCAGTCCGTTTTTCTCCGTAAGACAGCTTGTGTGCATGAGCAAAAGTGCAACATGGAAGTTAGTCTTTTTATCAAGGAACACTAAACCCTTATCCCAAAACCCTACAATCTTATAGGCTAAGATGTACAAGAGGTGCTCTTAAAGCAAAACACTAAACACCCATCCCAACCCTATGACCGTGGAGGCTAAGATGTACGAGAGGGTGTTATTTCTTGAACTATGCTCTAAAAACTAAACACTAAACACCAATCCCAACCCTATGACCCCAGAGGCTAAGATGTACGAGGTGTTTATTTCTTGACCTAAAAAAGCCAAAAAATAAAAAATAGAAAAAAAGCTATTAAAAAAAAAATCAAAAATTGCAGCATAGTTTCAGTCAGTATCCTGATCAGATTCGAACTGCTGACCACATCCGTGCAATCCATACCAGCCTCTCCACTGCACTACCATAAAGCCGTTGCGTCATCAATGCTGGTTGTTGTATTTATACTCAGTTTCTATAATAAATTAAGGTATGATTTTACAGTGGGGCGTGACCCCAGTATATATATAGGGGCAAAGCCCCTATTACCGGAGCCATAGCTCTGCATACTGCATCCGGTTACCGGAGGTCTAGACACTTCAAAATTGTAATGCCACTGCCAGTCTCTCCCCTGCAGAAATATGTTCTTTTAGCCTTGTTGATTGTTTAGTTTTATAAGTGGCAACATGACTCAGTGATTTGTCAAAATGTTGCTGGAGACATATGAAAATATTTGTAAAAACTTGAGTGGTGACACAGTCTTATATCCTGTATCAGTGCATGGTACTCTCTCATTGAGTGTCTTAAACAAAATGTGTCTTACCAACACTTAAACTGTCTGTGCTGTTTCAGACTTCGTTTTCTTCTCCTGTCCAGAAGTAACAACAAAAGCAGCTGTTTCCTCCTATTGGCCTCCATTTCAAACATGACACTGCCTCCTGCCACACCCAGTAGAGGGGTTGTGGCTTTTGTTTCTAGTGTGTATTTAGTTGCATTTACGTTACCTAGTATCTGCAGCATTAACTATCTTACAGAACTACAGTGTGAACCAGCCTTTTCATGCAGGTAAAGCACAGGCTCCAAATTAAAGATTGGGGAGAAAAAATAGAGAAACTGAGAAATGGTATACTGTGTTCATTTCATGAGTACATGTAACAATTAAGCACCATGGTGCGTGGACTCGCCTGCTGAAATTCACCTGAGGGATAATGTGTTACTTGTACTGCCCCCATAATGATATTATATATATTAGCAACTTGATATTTGAGAAAAGGATAATAGATTTTGATAAAGTGCAACAATGCAATTAGCCAATTACTGCACTGATCCATAAAATAAATGTTAGGTGTGGTCAGCACCTAGCAGTGCAGTGCAGATAAACATGGCACGTGGGTAGGAGAAAGAAGAAAAGCTGAAATTTATTTTAGCACCTGAAGCTCTATTAAAAGAAAGAGTAAGCACAAAAAAAATTTGCCTAGATATTTAAAAGAGACTGAGATGGTTTGGTTGCTCTTGCTATCCCCAGTGCTGCCTGAAAATTTTTCAAAGAGGCTAAATCACAAACTTTGAGCAACTGTAACTTGCAAACAAAAAAGAGATTAGAAAATTCCCACATATTTTTTAATCTAGGTACTTTTCTCTACATATCAATGCTAATCTTGACCAAATAGAATGAAACACGAAGATTTGGCTAGGAAAAGTGGTCTATTCTTGAAAATATTCAGCTTTTGCTACCACGGATTGCTATGAAAGTACAACAGAGCTAAATAAATTATCTTTTTCTCAAAGCTTAAAAATAATTATAACTCAGGAGAGCTCAGTAAAAAAGATATTGACTAAGAATTAACAGGAATTTTTGTGACAGAATGACAGACAGAATGACGACCCAACTGCTTAGTACCCGCCTACGCAAGCGTGGCGAGTCCAATTAAGGATCCCTTATAGAGCATAAAGTTCTGTCCAAAGCTGTGGAGCAGAGCAGTGGCGTAGCTACATAGGGGCCTGTGGGGGGCAAGTGCCCTCATAACTGCTTCTTGTGCCCCTGCAACTAGGCAGGAGAATGAAAGATACAAGTTACAACTGACTCAATGAAGCTTACTATATACTGAGTATTCATAAGCATTGCTTTATTCAGTGCCCCCACTGTGCCCTCTTTCTTCATTTATTCTAGCTATGCCACTGGAGCAGAGTGAACAAAGGAAAAAGAAATTAAAAAAGACTGTGACAAGCTGCATACTGGTATGTATATGGTCCATCTCATATACATACAGTAGCAATGTGTTATCACCCACTATATCATAATAATTGTTATGCCCATGGATTATAAAGCTCTTTCAGAAGGGAAAGCTGGTAGATCTAATGGTACGGCACGATGATATAATTGTAATTTTTAATTGACATAATGCCGACATGCAGGTTGCTTTAGATAAAAACAAGCACATGAAGCTACCAAGTTGGAGTTGAGAGACTTTAGTGATGGTATATACAGTAACTATACTTTTTTTTGTAATTGCATACTGACACACAGCATTAAAGAAACTTTCAAAGGCCCTAACAAAGACATCAAAGACTTTCTTCCTGCAATGATGCAGTATTATGAAGTTCATCTATTATAGGAAGTATACATATTTCATTGCATAAAATACAGAGCATTTGTGATGTTTCTGAACACGAAAAAAAGAAAGAACATTGAAGAAAGTACAAGGTTGCTGAACATGTGAAAGGTATAAAAATTATATTTAAAACTTAAAAATTATTTCTTCCTTGCAAATACAGACTAGTACTCTTGGACCTACTTCTTATGAACTTTTCAATGATCATCTAGACCATTCGACAGAAATTGAGTCTCAAATAAGTATATTAAATTCTTGTAACCTCTTCACATCCATCCATTTGTAGCTGATGGTGAAACAGTTGAGGGTAAAAATTATATTATTTCACCTCTAAATAATAGAACCAAAATTAAATATAAACGTAGAATTGCAGACTATACCATCAGATATAATGAACAACAATACACATGAATTTTCATCATCATCAGATAAATGTCATTGCATGTATGTTATATTTTCATTACATTAAAAATTTATATAGGCATGCTACTAATACTAAAGGCTGGTTACTTATGAGTACTAGCTTACATTCTCAGATATTGAAATTGAAAATGAAGCATTCAAACCTGGCTCAGGAGTAAGGCACACAATATGTACTGCAGATCACAAAAATGTATATTTTCATTTACAAATACAGTTGATTGAGGACTACAAGGTATTCATAAAGAAGTCGGATTTTGATATGGCTCTACACAATAGCAAAGAGTCTGTAACTGGATTGAGGCAGTCTCTGCTTTGTGTTTTCTACACGAGGCAGAGGCTAGCTGCCTGCAACAACCTAAATGGGTTGCATCAAAGAAATTAGATGAGCCATATTTGGTAACTAATTATAATAAAAGAAAATATTAAGTTCATGTATAATTTCCACACAGCATACTGCATTAAAAAATATAAACTTGACAAGCATGGGATCATGTCAATGAAAAGGGTGGGAGGACAGGAGGCAGATACAGAAGTAACTAGAGCTTAATTTTATTCAGTTTATCATACTGTACTATGTATTATAATCATGCAATATATTTTAAGCCATGCAAGGCCCTTGCATAAAACATGCAAGGAACTTGCAAAAATGCAGGCTAATATAAACCATGCAAGGAACAAGCAAAAGCCATGCATGGAACATGCAAGGAACTGTTCCACAAGGATCATGCAAAGAATATGAAGGGCCAAGCAAGGACCATGCAAGGACCATGCAAGTAACATAAACAACTCACCATGCAAGGAACATGCACGAAAACGTCCCAATTGCTTGCACATTTTCGTAACATATGGTGGCCCAATGAGTCACCCGACGCGGCAGTG
>NW_003546252.1:0-34400 GCF_000090795.2 Amphimedon queenslandica | reverse complement strand
TAGAAGTATACCTAATAAAAATAGTAATAAATACATTTCTCGTCATTATCTTTTACTTTTAGAAGTCCTTTTAGCAAGACAAAACACAGTACCTCCAACACTCTCAATAGCAGTAACACCTACTAAAAAATAACAATAATTACATTTCTTGTCATTATCTCATACTTGTAGCATTCCTTTTACCATGACCAAATCCAAAACCTCCAACACTCTCATTAGCAGTAACACCTAATATGAGAGCAATAATTAGATTCTTTCATAAATAATGTTCTTACTCTTAGTTGTCCTTGTACCACAACCAGTAACAAGAGAATCTTGATAGTGACACTTTAAATAGCACTTACATTGTCTGTCATTATTTTTTATCTTCAGTAGCCCTTTTACAACGACACACTTAAGTACTTCCAACATTCTCATTAGCAGTAACACCTAATAAAAGAGCAGTAATTACATTTTTGTCATCATTTACTTTTTGTAGCCCTTGTGCTGCATCCCGCAATTCAATTTGGCTCATTTGACTCATATAAGAAAAAGCAAATTTCCTCAAGTGAGGTACTGTAATCTAAATGGTAAAAGAAGTTACTATTATAGTAAATACTTCTGGCTATGCACATTAATAATTTAAAGATATGTGGCAATGGTTATATATACCTGAGATACATGTATCTTCAGCAACTTGTTTGTTATTTCTTCTCAACCTTTCTCTATTCCTTCTTTTTTTATTCTTCTTCTTGGTTTCTTACTACCTCTCCACTTTTTTTCTTTCACGCTCCTATCTTCTTCTTTCCTTCTCTGCCAACATGTCATTATTTAGTCTCTCCTTATCTTGTAATATTATAAGATTGTCAGTACTTGTGGGAACTTTCCATAATTTCTTGGATGATTAGGAGGCTTTGATATTTCAAGCTGTGGTGGTTTTAAAATCTTTTTTAAGTAGAAATTCGAGGAACTCCCTCACCAATAAGAGGACTACTTGAGTAGCAATAGATGACGGACATGCTGATCAGAAATGGGATGAAGTAAATGAAGCAGGAGGTACAGAAGGAGGCAAGTTTGTAGTTCCGGTATAACTATTACAAAAATTAATTTTCCAAAGCGCAAATTATACCGCTTATCAGTTAATGTCTCATCCTTCAATGAAACGTTTTCTAAAGCGAGTCATTTCTCCTACTGTGAAGCCATCATCAGATGACATTTGATCGGAAGATAAGCGAGATAAACGAGAGCAGCATTTTTTGTAGCTGCTGGACTACAATAGTATAAAGGCAAGTCCAGTTTTCTTGCCAAGAGGTCAGGCTGGAATAAATTTTTGGTAAAAGTAGGTACAATATCAACAGCATGACGATAAAATGGGTCTGCACCAGTAACTTTAAAGCTGAAATCGAATTACATGTAGTCATGGAGCAATAGCAGGCTTGACAAAAATATTGCAGAAATGAATACTGAGTTACACAACATTTCCTGAATACCTACTCATATAGTCTTGGCATTCTTGATTCCAAAATGTGGCCAAAGGCACTCTTGCCTAACAGTTGTAAAAGATGGGTAGTTCTGGGCAGAAAGGAAAATATTATTAGTTTCTCATGAGCAGCTGAGGTGATAAAGCTAAGATTATAATGTGTCAAATGCCCATCTACCGTAGGTCGGGTTACATTTGCGGCTGCTAAAATTGGCAGTGATTAAATTAAAAAAGTTCAATTAAATACCATGGAAATCAATTGATTGTTGCTATAACAATTGACCATGTGTTCATACATTTACAGTGTTCAGCAGCTAATCAGCTATTCTCGAGCAGTTTTAGCGGAGCCATTCAGACTCCAGTTCTCTATCCGTTATCTTGTATAGATGGACCGCTACCTTCAAGCACTTTGCTGCAAAATCAGTGCTGGTCGGTCGGTCATGAATACAAATCACACCCAAATCAATAAACACTAACTAGAATGGGTGGAGAGTCCCAAGACATGGCGAGGCAGAGTGAGTAGAGTATTTCTGAAGAGAACGGGCTAAAGCAGTTTCAAAGAGCCTAAGAATTAGTAACAGCAAGAAGAATAATAGCTCAAGAGCACTGCAACCTTGTGCTGTGTTTCAATAACGCACGGTTTTCAATTAAAATAGCTTCTAGTTGGTATGGCAAATGCTAGCTGTGCGAAAAAAATTGCGAACATTAGCTGCCGTGAATATAACCTGACCTACGGTGTTAAAAGAAGTAGAGGTTTGCTGCAAGTGCATGACCAATGTTCAAAGATATCACTAGTCATCCAACAACTCTCTTTAAGCCCATACATTGTAGAGGGGACTTTGTCAACAGTTAATTCAGGATTGAGAGTTTTTCTGGAAAAAATAACAAGAGGTGGTATGACAAAACCTGCAGCATTTCCACAAGCTAGTACAGTGATCTGCTTCTTTTGACCAAAATATCACTACTCGTGCATGTTTTTACCCTTTTAATGCCACAACAGAATTTGGTGAATGGTCTAAGGGAAGACCTGTTTCGTCACAGTTAGATTCTTGATGGGCTTTCAATATCGTCATTGTCTACCAAAGTCTGTTGCAAAAGATGAAAGTAACAATTAATTATTCCGGGATTGCTTGCAATGAGGTGAAAGTAAGACAAATTTTCTGTAGTTCCAAGTGTAAGAGTTGGATGCCTCTGTTGCAATAATTCCAACTACCAATTTGAAACAACTATAAAACGTCCCTTCTCGGCCAAAAGTCTTTCAACAAGTGTAAGAACTTCTATCTTTGGTATCGAGTAACCCATCTTTGAACATCCTGAAATAAAACTTCCTCTTTGTGGTCACTTAGGTATTTTCCAGGACCACTACAACAAGCAAATGTAACACAACCAGATACTTGGTCAGTTAGGATGGATTTGGGAACTGAATATTCTTGAGCTGCTCGACGTATTGATGAATTCCCATCCCTGAATGCTTCATATGCTGGAACTAATTCATCATCTTGATACTCCTTGTACATGTGAGGCCTATGTTTTCGAGCAACAGCATGAGTAACTTGTAAGTGATTGGATTGGAAAAAATGATTATGAAGTGACTGCGCTAACTGGGACACGTTCCTAATAATTTTAAAAGTCATATAACGAAGCCAACATTGCAGTATTTTATTTATATACCACATGTGTCATATGTTACAATAATTCGGTAAATCTTTGCTTATTTGTCTTTAAAAACATTCACTTGCACAACTAGACGTGATAATGAAATTAATTTTGTGTATATAGACAGTTAGACTCACTGAAACCATTGGCTTTATATTATAACAAGCATCAACCTTCATGTTTCAGAGCTAGCCTAGTAAGCTACTGAAAGTTTATGACGTCACACAAGACCATTGTTCTCTAGTCATTGTGGTGAAATACACAACATTGAAGTGGCCTTAAACGTGTCTTCTAAACCAGTTCTGTAGTGCATGAAAAGCCATAGGAGTGAATTAGACATAGATAGAGCTAGACTAAACTTCACGGAGAATAAGTTTACTGACAGTGCAATTTATACATTTACAAGTAGGTCTAGCGCCTAGTGTAATAACTACACCAAGTAGTTTTTACCTTTTGTAGTATAGCAGTAGCCCAGTGCATAAATATCTGTCCAGTATTTAAGCTGTACACAAATAAAAGAGCCCCAGTTAGTTAGCCACACGGTGATATGGAGTAGTGAAGGGGGTGTGTCCGTATATACATACCATAGGCATATATTAGAGTAAAGGAAAGGAAAAGGAAACCACCATGAAATTATGGGCATGTCATGCGTTGCCTGGCGACATATGCAATATGTCATTTTTCTTGCTGAGAAACTAGGAAAATGGAAGACCATCACTGGAGTTTCCAGTTTATAACTCATGTTTTATAATTAAATATACTATTATTTTTAGGTCAGTTGCTAAGATGAAGATCATATCCATCCACTGATACCTGGTTGAGGAGCACTGCATTGATGGCCTGAATGATATCCTGTAAAAGTTGTGTCTGTCTAGTTGTCCTGACTGCCGATTTTGTTTTGTACCTTTTTCTGAAAAATGTTTCTTCTAACCGTGTAGTTGTCTATATAAACATTGGACCAATGTTATACCTAAGGTCTTGAAACATTTTTCAGTAGGAAATACTGTAAGGTTGTGAAATCTAAGCCTTAAGAAAGGCCAAAAATGTGCTTTGTTTTCTACCTTTAATTCAATGATGATTAATATTCCAGGCTTGAATATTTTAATATAAATTACTAATTTAAATATGCAGGTCTTTCACCTATTTTGTCTTCTGCATTTTATTAGATAAATAAAATAAAATTATTAACTCTTGAATTCCCAGCCCATTCAATTTGGAGAACATTTTTTCACAAATTTTTTTCTCAAAGTTGCTGCTGCAATTTCGTAATCAGCTTTTCAATTTAGACATAATTTGACCTAATAATGAGGCTGAAATACTTTTTGTTTGGATAAGTACGCTAGCATATGTTAAAATATTTCTTTCTACGCTATAAAAGCACAAAAACTGCCTATTGTATACTTTGTACACCAGTAAGTACTATTTGCAACTGTTTATTACCTTCTTTTGAATGTGTGATTAATTAAACTTGATATCAAAGGAAAGTATAATAAAAGTTAATTGTGGTTTAAAAATATTTCCCATTCAATGATGAATGACTTTCATGTGTAATTTTAACCCTTTCATGACATGGCAACAAGCAACAAGGAGTAAAACAATGAAGACTAAATAAATAAGTATAAAATAATGATATAATTTCGATTGAAAATGAGAAAAATACACTAAGAATTCAAGAGTTAAACCATTTTAGACAGTTTCAACATTATACATGAATGCAGACAGTGGAACCACTCCCTACAGACACTCTTGAATTATGGACACCTTTGACTTATGGACAGCGGTTGTACAACAAAACGCCCTTCATACTGCTGCTGTACAAAAGTCACCCTAACAAAGGGACCCCTGAAGATACAGAATACGGACACTTTAAGAAAAACGCAATGATCTTGCTTGCTGTATTAAATTAAGCTTTCTTGAACGGATGGTGGGTGTGTACTGATGATCAATGGGTTAAATTGATTTAGATCTAATCGTTATAATGGCAATTATTATGCATTAGCTGTTATTATTGTTTTGAAAAAATTAAGTATCAATAAAATCAATATTATTCTAATATCCAATGAATCCCAAGATTCCGGAAATGAAGAGGTAGGTGAGGAACAACCAAGTCATTTGGAGAAGTGATCAAGTCCTTACAGGATGTACAAGCTTACCTTGACCACAGAGGTTGTGCAGATTTAGCAATGGACACTGATATCCTCCTCCATAATATTTAACTTAATTTTTTTTACAAGCAGCATACAAACTGCACTTTTCATCCATAAGACCATGAAATACTAACTAATAAAATAGACTCTACAATAATTAATAGAATTGATTTAATAACTATTAGTCACCGCCTCTGATTTAAGGACACCCTTGAAATAAGGACACTAGAGTAGATCTCAATGGTATCTGGAGTTAAGGAGTTCCACTGTAGTTCAGATGTCACACCTATATCAAGGTGAACATTTAAAATGCGAGCAATATGAGTTCTGCTGACCATTCAAAAAATCATTAGTCTTGTTGCAGTTAAACGAATAGTGAATAACAATTTGGACACAATTATACTTACTTGTTGAGGTTTGCGATTATTCATTGTAATTATTAACGACAGTAACCACCTTGGTAGCCCATTCATTATGTTAATTACTTGATAGATGCTTCATTATTGTAATACCCAGTAGTCTGCATGAATCATGGGTCGTAAGAAAGAATTGTCAACTGGGAAAAAACAGCCAGAAATGAATTCAACACTGCCAAAGTTAATTTGGTGTGAAAGAGTAGAGCTCTTCGAAAGTTTAGCTACAATGACTTAATGCACGTCTTACAATCAACAGCATTACCCCAACCTTGGACACAAATGAAACCATCACAAAATAAAGATTGACTACTATTATGTTGCGTCGAAATAACTGGCAAAGTACCTACAATATCACATTCTATCATCATACACCGAGATCTTAGCTACGTATTAAACACTTATACACATCCTGACATATCGCTGACAAAAATATAACTATACCTTATTTTGACGACATCATCTCTCTGTTGTTTTATATCTATTCAATGCACATATGTCCAGCAAATCCTGATGATTGTTTCATAGTGTCAGCAGAGAGAAGAAAAAGCAGTTTCAAAAACTGACAAGGTATATGTAAAAAATAACTCATATCTTTCACTATAATTGTACATTATTATAGGAATTTGTGTAGAATATCTTGAAGAGGAACCATTAAGAAAAATCAGACATACCAATTGCACTTACCAGCAGGAACTAAAGTCGTGTTGTTCTGCCTGCATTAGTTACAGGCACACATTAAATGCAATCAAAATGAAGGAGATGGCCACAGAGAAACAGTCCATTAGCTGCATAAGTGCGCAAACAAAAATTAAGTATAGATGCTTGTCAAAGTAGCAAAAGACAACACCTAAAAGATCTAAAGTCAATCCAAGCAAAAATCATAGAACATTCACAAAAAATAGAAAAACATGCCAGTTTAGTCACAATTAATGATGATATGCACTCAGATGTAGTCATCACCCAACTATGATAAAATGGTGTCTTTATCTTTCTCACAAATCCTCAAGTGCTTATGAATTATTGTATAGTACTTAGTGGGCGTATCAAAGAAGCCGCCAGTGTTACAAAGCTTAATGTATCACTGTGGTTTAGCAGTTGTCATATTGTGGTTTTGAGGTTAGCAGTAATACACCAGACTGAATTATTGATTAAATACATGAATAAATGATTGTTTTGCGTTGAATGTCAAAATTTTTAGTAAAGTTTAAATGTGCAATTGCTGAAGGAGCATCCACTGAACATAGCTGGGTTCACTTTAGGACCATCTTTGCTTTCATCCTCGTTTCCATCGTCATCTTTGACATCAGCATCACATAGCAGTCGAGATGTTTCTAGTAATTGTACTCTTTTCATATACTCTTAATGCTGTTAATGATCGATGGCCAGGCGTCTCCTAAATCAATTTCTCAGGTACGCTTCTCTTAAACATTGTCGTTACACCAAATGATCAAAGACTATGGTTTGTTTTATTGCTGTCAATACTCCCAGCAGCACATATCCTTAACCATTGAAGATAACTTATTCTTTCCAATTGGAACAGAAGTGAACCAGGGCTTTCCTTTGACTATACTTGATAATGGCGTACATAGAAGTTATTTTTCTCTATAGCTTTTTTAGGAACTTTCTCAAAGTACTGGTCAAGTATATTAACATAATCTCGAGAACCTGCCTCCGGAACCTCAAAGTGATGCACAACTTTGTTATCAAGATGCAATTGACCCATTCCTCCACTGTGATTTTTTGACCCTTGTTCTGTGTATATGTAACATGCTCTTTCTTTACCATCAGCCGTTGCAGTTTCACGAGTAAATTCAGAAAAACGAAGGAGGCGATGTTCATTGCCTCCTCTCAAACACAGATACTTGCCATTATAGAAAAAAAACGCAATTTAGTAGTCCTTCATGAGTAATCAAATTGAGTACATTGCATTCCCAAAGCTTTGCTTCATGTTCATCAGTAAGAGCATCAGCATTTGACTTTGTACAAATACCTTGTTGATGAAGTGTACGAAATTTGTGATCACAAACGTTATGAATTAATTCAAAACAACTGTGGCTGAAAATATTAAATGACAAAAAAAGACCTTAATGTTGCCTCATTACACGTTGAAGACCAGCAATCATTAAATAAATTGACTTAAGAGTATATTCTTTGCCGTCCTCCGTGCTCGTTTCCATAACAAATGAAGACAAGACTTTACAGAGCTCCTCGTGATTATCAGTTAGCAACATGTTGAGTGATTCGGGATCCAGCTGATCTGAAAGGGGTAACTTCTTCTGTCTCTCTGTGTACCACTGGGAGAAATTATTGAGCGCCCACTTATTATTTGCGGCAGTATTTTTCACAGTACTCCCCTTCATGGCTTCAGATAGCTCTGAATCATCAACGATAAAGTTAAATCTATCTTTACTTTGTAACGACAAAGAGAGTCGCTTCTTCTTCCGCTCAGGTTCCTCCTGGTATTCCTCCAAGTCCTTCTCTACTCCAGCCATCTTACTTCAAGTTGCTTGCTCGTGACATGTGTACCTTCTGCGCATGCGTAGCCTACGTTGGGCGTGCTCCTTTAATACTCCCACTAAGCTTTATACAAATATGTTAATAACACCCCCGCTACGGGATACATTGCATTTGTATGACCTCGCCCTCGGGCCTGCAGCCCTCGGGCTCAGTCATACAAAAACAATGTATCCCTAGCGGTGGTGTTGTAACGTTTACTTACGTTCCAGTAACATCATTAATTTACCTTTCAGGAGAACATTGAGGGACTACAGTCACTATATCAGCTTTTTCGTTAAAGGATTCCAGATCCAAACGTAGCATCAGTAAATGAACATCAAAAACACATCACACTGCTAGCTGACGAAATGTTCGTAAAAGATTTAGTCTACAGCAAAGACATGAGAGCTAGTGGGATGCTGTGATATTGGAGACATTAACCATCACCTTCTAGAACTAGAACAGAATTAGAGCAAAGATGATGACAGTAGCAGCAATTAGTTTAGTAAGCTACATGTAGGTCAAAATTTTTTTACGTTTAGTTAATCAAAAAAGTAAAATAGTTATATTTTACTAAAAACAAGCACTGAAATGGAAAAAGCATGAACAAATTTCTTACTTATTATTTTACTGATATCCATAATTCCTTAGTGATGCTATAATTCTGTATCAATTGGACTTTCCTCAGTTTTATAGTTCTCGCCTTTGCTATCAGTTCCTTTTATAATTTTTGGCTGTGCAAGCAAAGACCTGTTACTAACAAACATGCATTAACAGCTTCAAACTTGCCTAAGCTGTCAAGTTCTTGCATAATATCTTAGGGTGCATGTACTCTACATGGCAATGATGGCATTTTGAGGATGCTTATGCCGTTTCAGACCAATTTTACGAAGTCACTACTAATCAACTTTGACTACAATCATTATAATTTGCCACATAATTTTAGCTGGTTTTTTGATGAAGTACATGTTTGTGAATGTATGCTTGTTAGTACGTGTATCTATTAGTACAAGTAGCTTATAGTACTATATTAGTATTTGATACAGTATAACCTCAATTATCCGGAACTCTTTGTCTATCAGGTGGTCCGGATGGGTCCGGATAAGTGAAAAGTCCGGATAATTGAAATGACCTTTAAAGCCTTCATATACTTACTCCAAAGAGAAGCTAGAGCCTTAATCAGCCATAAGGAGGCTAAATCCAAGCCTTGTTACTAGTAGGAAGCCATTAATCAGCAGCATGCCACTGCTAAACCAGCCACCATATACTCTAATTAATTGAATTTAAAGCACCGCGTGGTCATTTCCGGTTATGATTTAAGAGTCTGGATAATCGAGGATCCGGATAATCGAGGTTATACTGTAATGATATTGGTTTAGTGTTCAAATGTAGTTGTAACACATGTTATGCTTTATACATGTAAGTTGTCTAATATCATCAGTGAAGTAGTGATATGTCTCTTAATCTTAATGTACATGTAAAACCCCCAGTCTCCAGATATTATTATTGCGTATTATCATCAGCATTGTCAGTTTATTAGCCCACTTTAATTTGATCTGTTTCACAGGCGGAGATGGCAGGTAGACTCATTAAAATTTTTTATCATTGAAATTTTTACTTGCCGATGCAGGCGGGAAAGGTGAATCTACATGTATGAATGTAATTTGAGTTGACTTTACATGTGCTTAACTGTACATATCCTTCTTTTACCTTCCATGTGTATGCTATGTACTAAAATTAGTGAATAATGCAACAAGTCATGCTATTAGGCTTGCCTAAGGTCTGATGTAATAACATCACAATGTGGCTCACACAAATTCCATGCAGTCACTTTATCTCTATGTAATTTTGAATGAGTGAAGGATGAAAATCTACATGTACTAATGTCTAAGACTGCTAATTTATACATACCTATGCCGCAATTCATTATGATTACTCAACCCTGACCCTGGCCTTTTACTTGTATAAGAACCTGTGCCGTTTCAATACATTGTTTTACTGATTGTTTTAATAGTAACCGATATGACTAACAATTCCCCTTAGTGAAACTTGTAGAATCCATTATTTTATAATTTGGTAGAATTTATCACATCGTGCTTGAAATAAATTTTGCTGTTCATTGACACTACTATTTAACTGCACTTCTTTTATGAAACAGTTACATGCAATTCACCACAACACTTCTCATTTTACTTAACACTTTTGCCTCCTCTCTCTCTCTCTCATTACAGATGCAATGATAGCCATACATTGAAGGTGTGGTTGATTTACACTATTAAGGATTTGACTGATCTGTTTGAAGAGAAGACCAGGTTCTAGGTTTATCTAGTCCTCTCTGATTGACTTCAAAGTCATTTGCTGACTTTTCATTAGCTCTTGTAGACTCGTGGCAGGTAATCATGATATTTATTATTATTTGATGTAGCTACATGTACATGTATATTGTACAATGTAGATAGTTTGGAGTGGTTAATTTGGGCAAATTGTATTTTATAGATTAAGGTTTTAGAATTAAAAATTTTTATGAAGGCTGTTTGATGTTTTACCATGCCCACATCTCAAGTAAAAATTTTGGCTTATGAGAGTAGTTAGTTGAAATTTTACTTGCCTAAATTATCTACTTGGTGGTATCTATGTACATGTACATGCAGGATGAGTAGTTCTTCATTTTTATGTTTGTAATTTTACTATATGTACTTTGCATGTACATTGATGTGCACATGTACGTACATACGTGCACGTACATGTACACAGTTCTTCATTTTCTGTTTTTACATGCATATTAGTTGTAATCTAATTATTAATTAATCTTCATTTTTAATTGTGACCATAATTGACAAAAGCAGTTTTTTAAATTCATCATTATAATGAAAAATATTGTTTGCAAAAGTTTCAGAGTAACTTTTCCCATCCTGTGGAATATTTTTATGATAATGGAGCTTATGAAGTTGGATTTTTGTGGCTACAAAGACAAATTTTACCATTGCCATAATGTACCTTTTGTCAATTGTGGTCACAATTGATGCAACTGTATAACATACTGTGTGTACATGTACATGTAGATATATGATATGAAGCATTTGATAATTCATCCTTATGAGCTAGGAGTAACTGAATGGAATGATCATTCCTCTGATTCAAAATGGTGCTACAATGGGCATTCAATATAATGGGTTATTAAACGAGCACCTCAGTAAGCTAATAATAATAATAATAATCATAATAATAATAATAATAATCAATAATAATAATAATAATAATAATTGTTTGTTTTTTTGCTTTTTCTCTAATTCTGTAAGGGCTGCTCCCTCTACATGTACCTTTCTATTCTACTGTAAACCCTTTGTCTCTCTTGGTTGATAATAATAATAATAATAATAATAAATAATTTATGTTATTTGTTTTCTCTAGTATTCTTCCTGGAATGATTGTTGATAGAGATGATGGTTAGTTATTAATAATAGTCAATTAATTAATTGATTAAAATTAATATTTGCTAGTATATCAACATCAGGCTTTATACTATTGACTACGTTTGTCACCAAATGACTTCGTCCCCTCATTTCCTTCCTCTTCCTTCCCTCTATCTCCTCTCTCTTATGCTATTCTATTGACTCACAGATGGGGCATTGTTGGAGATCAATATGAGATAAAAGGGGGATCAAAAGAAAATTCAATCTCGAAAATAAAGAAGCCGTAGAAGTTGTTGTAATACAAGTAAGTATTAATGCATTTTAAAGCCACTTATTTTACATTATTGATGTGGTGTTTCCTCATTCTTTTGCTTCGCTAGCAATTAGCATTGGCATGGACTATGTTCTTAAGTACGTTGTCTGCAGACAATAGGTCAAGCACTTGGTGCTTGTACTTAAGCACAAATAAGCAAAGCTTTCAAAGTAGTTACATTTATAATCTAATTTTAAAAGTGCTTTTAAGCTCAGCAAAAAGTGCATGTGAATGGTGTACATGTGCATGTAGTGGTTACACAGTCCAGTATAATTGTAGTAACAGTAATACACCAGTTTAGTAGCACATTGCATGACAGTGTGAGTATGTGTTAGAGGTAATAGCATCACATGTACAATGTACAATGAACAACTATAATTGTAATTTTACTTTATTGTTACATTTAGTGAATATCTAGTACTTATTAATGTACTCATTTATTAAATAGAACATGTAGCTTTTGCAATCATAAATATGTAATAGAGTCATGCATTAAATTTATCCTCACACAAGTGAAGCACAAGAAATTGTTTAAGAATAAATCATTTATCTTTGTTATATTAAAGAGTTACAACCACTTTATTTCCTTGACTGATATC
Organism: Amphimedon queenslandica; assembly: GCF_000090795.2. Taxonomy (NCBI): domain Eukaryota; kingdom Metazoa; phylum Porifera; class Demospongiae; order Haplosclerida; family Niphatidae; genus Amphimedon; species Amphimedon queenslandica. Next base: position 21,901 of record NW_003546252.1, on the reverse strand, counting down.
ATTTAATTATTTATCATATTGTTAAATTAGCTAGCTGTTCAAATTAGAAAGCAAATAACTGTCAACAAGTGTTAACTTGATTTCCTGATTATAACTTCATTTTAATAAAACTAAAAACATAAAATTGTGCTATTATCCACATTCATTTTCCTGCTAAATCAACAAGTTTTGCACAATAGCTGCGCAACAGGTGGTACTTTCAAATTTCCAGTTGCTACATTGTTGAATTTCAACTTTCAAAAACAAAAAAGTTTAGGTTGCAGTGCACAGTATGCCATGTCCAGAATTATAAGTGTTTTAGCTGGAGTTTACCAAGTTCTTTTGAAATTCTTCTTTAAAAAGAAAAATTAATGTATAGATTAGCTTCACAATGCCACAAAAAATAGAGTGGCAGAGTATTGGAACCACTGCTTTAGTTAGAGACAACTATCCACTGATTCCATTTTATTGAGAGCAACATTCAGTACAGTGTTGCCCTCTTGTTACAACTGTTGAGCACACACTCCACCAGAATTACTAGCCATCCTTTTCTTAGGACATCTGAATCTACATGTATTCCATTAGTTTGCTGTTGCATGTTAATAGATTGTGAATAAATAGTTAAAGTATCGGACAATAAACAATTTTAATTAGATTAGACAACCTTGTAATTCATTGTATAAAATTAATGATTACATTACATATTTCTAAAACACAAAACAACTATGTAGCAAAATTCAAACATACAGCTCACTTTTGCATGTCATGATCATCAATGTTTATGTAATGTTTATCTGGTTGTGTCAAGCGCTGCTGCCAGTTGTGACCTTCAATTATATATGACTCCACTGAATCAGTTCAGGCCCAGTCACGTGTCACAACATGGGAAAGGACAGTATACTCTCACCTTGAAAACTAATTAATAAATAATGACTTCTTGTTTTGAAAATACTGCTTGTTGTTTATATACCAATAGTAAGATTCTTGATTTATTACTATGCGAAGCAGGAATATCCTTGACCTTTCCCAGTATTTCATTCATACTTGTACAAATAATTTTTATTTCCAAGGAACCTTTAATCGTGATTAACATGAAGGAGACATTGGAGTGCTACATAACTGGTCAGAAGGAGAGCAAATAAAGATGCTTTCTTGGCGATACAAAATTAAAGATAAATGGTCACGGTATATACCTATGTACAGCCAGTCTACTTAGGGAAGATATTTTAGACGTGAATGAAACATTACTGTTTTATGGGAAGCAAGTAGAGGAGGAAAGTGAAGAGGCCATATGCAGCAATCATTGTTGAGAACAAATTTGCACAATCAAATGATGTCTTACTCAGTGTTGGCTTCAATACAGTCTTTGTACAACAGAAGTAACGATTATGTTACATTCAACCACTCGACAATGTTTTCACCTTTGAGTGAGATGTTGAATTTCAAATTTTAAAATTTTGATCATCAAAGCCTCTCTTTCCAATTTTTGTTACATTTGTGATGCAGCTATACAGTTCTGACGGAAGTACTACAACACATGTGGACTAGTTTCTTTTCCTTTACAAGTTCCTTTAAAATTGTATTTGCCTTCTAAAATCTTGCCTCCTGTCTTCTCATTATGTAGTCTGGTCACGCCCCTTCTGCAGCGAGGGAAGGGTCTGGTGACACACCTACAGAAAAGCTGGCCTTGAGCAGCACTTTGAGCGCTCCAATCAAATTGCTGCATGCACATTTTAGCTAATCAGTCACATGACGATAGTGTGACAGTGGCGTGTACCCATACTAGAAAGATGGCTGCTGTTTCTAGGAGAGTCATTGATGATGCTATTAAAGCCAGAACTTTATCTTTAGGATACCAGAAGCTGAAGAAAGATCAAGCACGAGTTATAAGATCTTTTGTTGAGGGAAATGACATTTTTGCCTGTTTACCAACTGGTTTTGGCAAGTCACTTTGTTACTTCAGCCTCCCTGTCATCTTCGACTTGCTACATGAACGTAGTTCACCTACATCTGCTATAATAGTTATCAGCCCACTACAAGCATTGATGATGGACCAAGTGGTTTCTCTAAAGAATAAAGGAATCAAGGCAGTTACAGTGATTGATCTTGGTGACGATGATGATGAAAGGAATCTATTGTAATGGGCAATGTACAAGTTATATTTACTACACCAAAAGTTTTACTTACAGACAAGAACTGGGTGGACGTATTCCAAAGTCCCTCACTCTGTGAAAGATTGGCCACTGTAGTTACTGATGAGGCTCATTTAGTTAAAAAATGGTAAATATGTAAAGTGTTATTTCAGCAATATTTTAAAAAATTTTTAAACGGGTAATAATTTCAGAAAGGAATTCAGAAAGCTGGGTGACCTTCGTGGATTTTTTCCTACTGAATTAAGATTCATGGCTCTTATAGCTACAGCATCTGCTTTTACTAGAAAGGATGTCATAAAATTATTGGACATGCATAAACACGTTCTCATTTTAAAATAACATTGTGTACGATGTTAGGGAAAAGTCAGAATCTGTTGAAGAAGAAAGTAAATCACAATATTTGTTAGATAAAGTTATTCAATTCCTTACTGAAATTGTGAAGACAATCATCTGCAGGACTTACAACGATTGTAGTAGAATATATCAACTCTTCAAGTTTAACCTAAGAAGGAATTTACAGATCTTGTTGGATATCCAGACGTGTCACAATTTTGACTTGTGGACATGTTCCATGCCACCAACTCAGTCAAAGTAAAGAATTCTATTCTCAAGTCTTTTTCATGCAGTGGTGGGAGATATTACGAATACTAATTGCCACTATTGCCTTTGGTATTGGAATTGACTGTCCCGATATACGACGTTTTATTCATTGGGGACCACCATCAGACAGTGAAAGTTACATCCATGAAACTGAAAGAACCGGTCGCGATAGTCGTACAGCAAATGCCATTTTGTATTATTCTCCCCGAGACTTGAGTCATTTGTACATGGACAGTAACATGCCTGATTATTGTACGAATACATCAACATGTCGCAGACAGGTCTTATTTGAAGGATATGACTACAATGCCATTAATAAACCAGTTGACTGCAAGTGCTGCAATTTATGTGCTTTGATATGCAATTGAATTGATTGTACATTTTGATTTATTAAAATTAATTTCTTTTAGATTAAAACATTTAAAAGAAGTACATGCATACCATACATGTATATAATACATTTAAATGTAAGTGAATGACGGTCATTGCCAATGAGCTAGTTTCTTCAAATTCTTCTTTAACCATTCTACAAGTACTTCTTTATCAACAGTGGACATCGCATTTCCTTGAAAATTTGGAAACTGAGAATGTTTCCTTCCTATGGTCTCTGTAAATACCTGGGTTACATTTAGTTCCCCAACCAACAACCACAGATTTTTACTCTTTGAGCGAGATGTGTGATGACATGAAACCATGGGAACATTGGTGCATTTATCATAGTTGTCTGTAATATCCATTAGTCTACGCAAACTTTTTCCAATTCTAATCACTGATGTCTCATTAACATTTGATAAGAGATGTCGCATGCCTTCCTTCAATTCCTGATTGAGGTGTTCCATATGGAGATCCATGGGAATGTTCATACCCGGTCTTCCATGAACATTAATAGTTCGGTTATAGATAGCTGTTGTCTCATCCTCTCAGTGAAAATAAAATTCTCCTGCAAAAGCAAAGTAGATGCTTGTACTGCGTACTTGTTCTTCCTTGTCACTTTAAATATCAGCATAATGTACCTCCAACACCTTAATATTCTAAGCCTCTCAAATGCTGTCACAAAATTCCATATATAACAATCCCAGCATAAATCTCCTTCGCATATGCCATGACATGACCTTCTTTCTTCCTTGTTTTTGACTTCTTTGCAGTGGCATTAGACGCCAAATTTACTTGGAACAAAAAAGTATTAGAGTGAATGATTCATGAAATCGCTTCTGTGAATATTACATTTCTTCTTGCGATAGGTATGTCTATGAAATTTTCCTTGCTGAAAATGCAATTAGTTGGAGCATCATTTATAGAAGTGAGTCCAAATTCCTTCATCGCTAGGCAAATTATATGAGCCTTAACAACGAGAAGAAAGAATTCCTCACAAGCCGTGGGGTCCGATTTGATGTTTAGAGTTACGGTACGTCTCCTAATGAGATTTCGAAGCTGATACAGAGTTGAACTGTTTGATCTGGAACAAGTCTTGTATAGTATTTTCCAAATTGCCTAGGAAATACATAAATAAAATCCTAGTCTGATAAAATTTATAAAATTGATGCATAAAACAATAGCATTCACAAGTACATGTATGTCTTACCTTCAATAAACAAACTTTAGCATGCCAATCTTCCACAACTGGCACAAGTCCTTCTAAACTATCTAATTCTCTCCACTCATTGTCATGGTGCTCCTATATGTCAGTTGCTCTCTCAGCAGTCAGTTGATCGCCCCCAAATAATAAATAATGAAACCTGTCAATAAATATATCAAGTTCTTCATCTGTGACAGGATCAGATACTTTCTCAGTGGTCGATTGAACAGGAACATATTGATGTAGATGAATGAGTACACTCTTCATGTCTTCATTCTTGTTCTCATTCTTATCTAACACTCCCAAGGGGATCTATATATGTACATGAAACGTGCAAATAGTGACTACAATAAAGATACAATAGATACTAACCACAGTAGACTTTTGTGCCATATCCATTGAAAATGCATGTGGGATGTGGTGTGGTGGTCTGACATTTTCCTGAAAGAAGGTGAAATTCTTTCTTAACACACGCACCACAAGAATAGTCACATTCTCTCTTAATCTATTGCAGTCATCGTCACTTGGTAGTATGGTGCTAACATCACAATCTTATGGATTGCATAAAGATGGATCATCGTTGAAAGATGACATGTCACACCTGTCCAGTACTGCATAGAAGTGAAAGTAATGAAGTCACTGCAAATAGTTTTGGCTTGTTTCTTTACGTGGTCTGATTGATTTGTCCACATTATCACCAACAATCTTAAATGTAGGATATATTTGAGAAGTAGATGATGTAGTGTTACCATTGTCGTCATAATCAGAAGTATCACATTCTGGCAACTCAGATGAAACAGTAGTTGATGCAGGTGATAAAACTGGAGGTGATAACATGTATATCACTTATGTCATCTGTAAATGTAGCTTGACTAACTTATGTATCACATGATGAATTATGGACACTTTGTAATGGCTGTTGGTCAGCTGCACCATCCATAACAATAATAGTTTCTGGGGAAGGGATAGACGAAACAACGACGCAATTGGTCCTTAAAAGTGGCTGATTGTTAGCTACAGTAGCAGTATGTGATGACTGATATTGATTGTCCTTAAAAAAAGAATTAAAAATAATAATACGAACAATAAACAGTTGCAATACCTTAAATGTCCTCTCAGTTAGCAATCTACACCATTCCTTCACCTCTTCATCATGACTCTCTCCCATTTTATGAACTAGTCTAATAGTTCTAGGTGAGACAAACACAGACCAGCTTTTTGCAGTCTTGTAAATAACTATGAATAAAATAATGATTTAAATTATGCCCAAAATATTGACTTAAATGCAACAAACCTGTTTAGGTGAATGACAGCAATAAAAGAGAAGAGAAATAACACGCTGAAGAAAACAGGCTCTTTCACTATATGCCTGAAGAAACAATCCAGCAATTATAACTAACTTAATTTCATTGTTAGGTTTCGAGTCTAGCACAGTAGCATTTTTTAACATTAACATTAAAATAGGAGCAGTTCTCTTTAGATCAACTAACAAACCGTTCCAGCTAAAGTTCTCTAAAGCAGTAAGACTTTTATCTTTGAATGCAGATTGCTTTTTTGCTAAACACGTCTGTTTCAATTCTCTCTGAATCAATTTGCCAGTCCTGATTGACAATAACTTGTGCATTGGCCTGTCTTTCAATACATGACATACTATCGAGCTCCTGCCCACTGATTGATCTACGCTCTTCAATGATCTTGAAACAGGATTAATACAGCTTTTCCATCTGGTTTTTGCTCACAAACTAAATAATAATAATAATAATAATAATAATAATATAATACACTGAATAAATCTCATTATAATAGTGTCAAAATTACTTACAAAGTCAATAGGACTTCCTGATGACGATGCAACAGGTTGAGCAAGAGCTTCTTTTACTGGTGTATTATACACAAGTCTTCTTCTACGACCATGTTTCCTAAGAGAGCAACCTTGTGTGCAGTCTTGACTACTATTGCATGTTTTTTTGGGAGAGACATCAGCTGTTGCTGTTACACTGGCAAGCCTCCATTGATAAACAGACCTAATTCTACTTATAACACTTATTTTCAGTTCCTCTGTCTCTCTTTTTAACTTAGTCAGCTTCTTCAGAGCAGTGTGACAGCCTGACTTACAAATTGTAGCTTCACTTAAAAAAGAACTAAAAGCATTTCCATCTTCATATGAGTCTAGCATATTGTCCTTAATTGTACTTGATAACTCATCCTCTTTCTTCAAAGAAACTCTGTTCCTTGGAAGAGTCTCATTGCCATATAAAATACATTCCTATCTGGACGCCACATTTCGGTGCTGTATATCACCTAGAAAATCTCCTTTTGCATTCATCGTAAATTCCTTTGGGTACAAATGGCCTTGACGTAGTGTGCCAGCTCTTCTTGTCATACCCATACGTCTATAAATAGACTGTACCCAGCTTTTTGGCATTTCAAATCTTGCAAAATGTTGTAACAGAGAAGGGTTGCTTGTGCAGTTGCTCGAACTACATGTACATTCACAACTCCTCCCTCATTCTAACTGCTTCGAGAAATTGAATCAGTTTCTCATCCAACTCTAACATGATTGGCTGTTTGCCTTTGTCTTTGTTAGAAATTGTTGTAATTGGTTGAGGATTGACTTTCTTTTTCTCTGTAGCCAATTTTTTCTGATATCTTTTCTTGAAATTGCTGACTGTACCTTTCGGTCAAGTTTGGGTATATTTTGCAGAATTTTTTTCTTGTCTTTTCATTTCCATGATCATTGGCATACTTTCCAATTTTAGCCCTGTCATCATTGGTATAACGTGTGTATGTTCACTTTGTTTTTCTCTTTTTAAAGCAGGCTCTGGACTAGCTAGGTCTGACACAAACAAAGTAACAGTTGAATGTTCTTCTATCCCAAGTCCACATTCAGACGCCTGTGGTAGATAGTCTGGAACTGAATGAGAGGCCCCTGGAGATTCTTCAGGGTGTCTGCTAGTAGCAAAGCCAAATTGAAACAGTGACATTGCTAGGTGCAGTACTCTCACTCACATGCACATAACTTAATTTTCTTAATATTTTTTAAAATTATAACTATGGATGTTGCTGCTGCTGCTACAGAACTTTGTTTTCGTTTCTTGTGTGGCCTTAGAGGTTACCACGTATATAAAAGGGATTGGATACCTATCTTAAACGAAGTTCTTAAGGCAGAGCATGAGGAGAATAATTTGTATGACCGCTATGCTATTGCGGATAAGAAGAAGCTGCCTGGACAAGCTCAAGAATCGATTGTTGGGCACTTGCCTAAAGAAGTATCAAGGCTAACTAGATTTATCATACTTCATGGAGCAACAGTGACAGCCAAAGTAACTGATGTTAACCACAGAAAATCTCTAATACAATGTTGTCTTGAGATTCCGTTGAGGTGACCGTAAAAATGGTCCACAACGAGACTAATGAGGCTTTGATGGCCAAGTATAAAGAGCTTGTGGCATGTAGCTACAAGGAGCCAGTGGATGGAAAGTTTGAGGACATCACTGACATGATTTTAGGACAATTGAATGAAAGTAGTAGCGAAGAAGAAAGTGATGTGAATACTGATTAATTATTTACTATAACTTTTATAACTATTAATAAGTTTAAATTATTTATAAATGCGAGTACTAATTTTTGCGATTTTAAAGCCACTCGCAAAAGACACAAAAATTAGTACTCGCAAATAATAGTGGCTCTCAGGTAAAGTCATGTCTGCCCAATGCAGCTGTATTATTCATCATACAATGCAGTATACTTCTTATGATTCTCATCTCCAATAGTTCTATATGAATGTTTATGTTTATTTGGTTTTATCAAGCTCTGCTGCCAGCTGCCACCTTTTATTATATGACTCCACTGAATCAGTTCAGGCACAGTCATGTGTCACAGCATGGTCAAATTACACATGTCAGATGCATTCAAAAACTAATTCTTAAATGAATGACTACATTAATCCTTATTAATACCTTGTTCCTGCCTTGTTAAATTGGAATGAATGACTCAATTGTCATCACAACAAGAACATAAAATTTTAATTAAACAAAATGAAGTAGGATTCTAGAGCAAATTTGTAAAAAAGTGATAGAAACAAGGGTAAGTAGGATTCCGAACGACCAACAGAAATATGAAATGAAATTCCTACACTCGTGACGCAAATTCAACTCTGCATTGTACTTTTAATTTTATTATGCAAGAATTACAGATCACCTTGCAATGTAGAGAAGAATTTGCATCACGAGAGTAGGACTTTCATTTCATATTTCTGTTGGTCATTAAGACTCCTACTTACCCTTGTTTCTATTACTTTTTTACCAATTTGCTCTAGAATCCTACTTCATCTTGTGTTTTTTAATTTTTTATGTTCTTAATTTTTATAATTATTATAATTCTTTAGTTGCCATTGTAATATTAAATGATTTTACACAAACAAGAATTTTCTTTATTATTATTATCATTATGACTTTATAGCATTTATGAGAGACAGCATTGAATATATATGCTGAAGGAATATCTACTACACTGATGACAAGTTAAATTAATACTAGTCATGACACAAGTCCTTGTTCAAGAAGCTGTGAGGTAAAAATGTTCATCTTCCCTGCAATCCTGTAGCTATTACTGCACTTTCAGGTTGTTGTCAAGTTAATATTATCATTGCATATCATATTGTTTGTTTTTTTAAATTTAACTAGACTTATTTTTCTATTTTTCAATAATCAAGCTACAGTATCTATACAACAAATGAACAACAAATATGCACTCATTTCCATCAAAAAGTTTTCCACTTGCAAGATAATGCACTTTGCATTTCATCTTTTTTGCTCGCAGCCATCTTCCTGTTTGAGCAACAATGCGGGGGCGTACAATTTGTGATGTCATCAGATGAATTGATAGCTGTTCCTTGCATCTCTTTCATGCAGAATAGATGTGTTATAATAGCTGCAATAATACAAAACAAGGGCAATTTTATACTGCTTCCATTCCCAGATGTATTGTCTTAAAGACTATATGGGTTTTTCAGCTAAAAGAAGAATGAGAAATAAATGGTCAGGGCCCAGAAAGTGCTTTATTTTTACAGCAATCATATCACCATGTCATCTCAGAATGGAAGCAGTATAAAATTGCCCTTGTTTTGTATTATTGCAGCTATTACAACACATCTATTCTGCAAGAAAGAGAGCCATCAATTCAACTGATGACATCACAAATTTTACGCCACCGCATTGTTGCTGAAAGAGGAAGATGGCTGCCAGCAAAAAAGATCAAATGTAAAGTGCATTATCTTGCAAGTGGAAGACTTTTTGATGGAAATAAGTGCATATTTGTTTTTCATTTGTTGTATAGATACTGTGGCTTAACTATTGAAAAATCAAAAAAAATTTAGTTACCCTTTAAATAAAATAAAATCCAAATTAATAACATGTAAGATTAATACCTTCTCTTAGCTAGAAACCTCCACCAAGTATTGCAGTTGATTCCAAGCATAGCGTGGTAAAAAAAAAAATTGCTTTTCCAAGAGCTGCAGATCTGAGCATGTGCGACCACACCCAAATTGTGGAGCACATGCTTCATTAATTAACTAAATGGCGGCATGCAGCTAGGATGGTACGATCCAATAGTCAGAGCATCACTTTTTCCTTTCTTTAAGAATGATCTGATAGGACATGGACCTGCGCATAAACTGTTAGAGTAGAATGGTGTCAGAATTATCCTTGTAGCACCAGTCAATATTGAGATACAGACAAACAACTGGATTGACAGGACTAACTTGATGAAGATTAAGATGAAAAAAAGGTGGTTTAACAAAACGGCCGTTTTCCCGATTTTTGACTTTCCTCTCAGAAAAAGTTTAGAGCCATGCTAGTGGTACCATTGGAGTCCTCTGGTCAAGATAAGGTCCTCTAAGAAGTCTGGTAAGCATAATGGCTCATTTTCCCGGTATAGCAAGGATGCAAAAGTCGTGGCAGCCATTTTGAAGTGGGGCAAATCCTACTTAGTAACGCTACTGCGTTACTAATTATGGTGCCAAAAGGAGGTGGTTTGTAATTGCCTATGGAGTAATGGCTACTTAATTTGCATACTGTTCTTTGGGATTTTGAAGCCTCTACTTTCATGTTACATAGGATGGATTGAGTTTTTTATGAAATACAACAAGGTGCAATAACTTGCACAACTAGAAGGGCTAGACTTTGTGGTGAACAACATGGTATGTACTACTCTCACCTCGGATTCTAATTTTCTTTTTTTCAAAGCACTGGTTCATCAATTATTGCTATCCCCAAGCAGGAATACGCTTGGTCTTTTATTGGTTTTCATGTTTTATTTCCAAGGAAAAGTGTCATAGGATGGAATGCCATAGTTTCCAATTAATTATTCTCGTCGCTTGTCCTGACACTTGGGGATTAGCAAATAGAAATTTAATTCCTCAGTGAGACCTCCGTACATTGAAAATGATGGACTGGGAGCAATGATGAGCTCCTATTATGTCTTAAAGAAAAATTGCTTAGAGGTAAAGTACAGTCATATGTTGAAGTTATTAAAAATTACAAGACTTAAAATAGTGCAATTACATCATTTCAATGTCATAACGGTAAGTCATGGTTTTTTCTTGATAGGATCGGTTGCTGGGTTAATACTGTTGTCATGAGGGCATTAGGTCTGTTTAAAAAATTCCTTGAACCGCAGGAACAAAAATTATTTACCTTTCCTTTGCAGTACCCACAAGTTCCTTTAAAGTTGTATATAAAATCTTTCCTCCTGTCTTCTCATTATGCTGCCTCAACTGCTAATTTTATCCAATCCCTTTTTCTACTGGAAGATGCCATTAACTGCATAATTGTACTCTTCCTTTTGAAAGTCAACACTAATAGAATTTTTAGATTAAAGATTAAGGGTTACTCTTGAGATAGAGTTCCACTGCAATTTTGGTGTTACTACACCTGCTTTTAATTCTCAACTTTTTAGCTATTGTTTGTCTGTAAAGTTTTATGGCATTGGCAACAGTTTCATAGTTATTATTTATTTTACTGACTAACTTCAGAAGCTATTTTGTCTGCCGTGGAATTGGTGAGCTGTGAGTACTTCATGCAGACAGGTTGCTTCTGACTGTGGTGATATTGGTACTTGTACTTCCTTTGTAGTGGTTGGAACATGATACCACCACTGTTATGGCTAATGAGTGGTTCAGTGACAATTGCATGTAGTTCATAATCATTGTGTTAATAGTGCAGGTAGCTTTTCTAAAGACTAAAGTCACGCAGTGAATTTGTCCTCACACATGTGAAGCATAAGAACTTTTTATTTTAATGATTTACGAAATGATAAGCCGTTTTTATTTTTTGACAAATATTATTTTAATTGGTCAATTAGCCTTCAGCTGTGCAAATTAGAAGGCAAATAGTTATCAACATATTTTTAAAACACAAGACAAATATGAAAATGAAAAGTTCATATTTGATACAACTTACTTTGTAAATATCATGATTGTTTATGAATGCTTATGAAAGTTTTATCTGGTTTTATGAAGCTCTGTTGCCACCTTCAATTAAATATGACTCCATTAAAGTAGTTCAGGCCCAATCACCTGTCACTGCATGGTCAAAGCACTGTGTACTCTCACCTTGAATGTATTTAAATACCTAATTAGTAAATAAATGACTTCTTTTTTTAAAAATACTGCTATACCAATAGTGAGATTAATAAATTTAAGTTCCTTTAGTATCTAAAATATTGCCTCCTGTCTCCCCATTATGCTGCCTCAACTAATTCCAATTCCTTTTTCTACTTAAAGATGCCCATTAACTGCCTATTTTTGCCCCTTCAAAGTTTACACTAATGATGAAAGATTGAGGGCTACTCTTGAGATGGAATTCCACTGCAATTTGGGTGATACTAACTTTTATCTTCTCCAATTTTTTTGTTTGTTTATAAAGTTTGACGGCATTGGCTATAGTTTTATAGTTATGTTTACCAAGGATTCTTCTGTTTATAAGAATTTCAGAAGCTATTTGCAAAGAGTTGTTCTTCAGCTTCTTTACAAGCAACATCTGCAAAGGCACACTGACATCATACACATCAATTCATGTATAGCAGTTACTTTTCGTATCCATGTACGTGTCTAGCATGTCCTGACGGATTTGGTTAGAGAAGAGTAGCTTAACCTTCAATTACATAGGAGCCATAAAGTTTTTGGAGTAATTTGTATTCAACACAATGCATTGTATCTCACCTTAAAAATTTATGCTCTGTGTTGTCTTTCTCCTACTTTTGATCTTGAAATAAATTGACTTGAGCACGATACCTTTTACCTTTTTAATGAAAACATTTCTAGTTTGCCACTGCATTGAACATGATTGGGGTTTCAAGTTTGCACATGTGAGATTCTACTGTCCGTTACATATATTGTGGAAAATTATTTGATGAAGAAACAGGAGGAACTTTAAAAAGTATTATAAATTAACTTACCAACTCAAGTGCTAGGCTTTTATAATTAAAAAAATATGCTAGCAAAATGATTTATATTACCTGTGATTTGTTGGCATCTTAATGCTTAATAAATCTGTAGTTGCAGCTATATGTTTGTGTCAATTAACTTTTTGTTTTCTGGTAATACTTTCATTTGTACCAACTGTTCTTGAAAGAAGCTTTCATTTCATCTCTTGTATCCAGCAGTAATATCCTCTTGATATGCTTTTACATACTTTCCCAACTGGAGGGTACTAGAATACTCTTTTGAAGAACGAATTAAAAAAATTGATACTAGGGTTTAATATTTGCTATGCTGGCACTTCATGAAATTTTACAAATGAAGAAAAATCTAACTGTTTTATTAAGCAATTCATGCTCCATACAAAATCAAGAAAGGCATTCATAAATATGAAGTCTCATTAGTCTCACCAATAGCCTAGCTGCCATGCATAATTATGATAATACATAAAAAGTAAACTTTCATTTCATAAGCATACAGATGATCAATATGTTTTGGAATAATGTACTATTGTTGAAGAATGCCAATTCCTTCATTAAAATTCAAGTTTTTGTAATGAAATTCATATTTACTACAGTGTTATTTTACTGCAAGTCACAAATGGTATACACCACACCTGCCCTGCACTCACTGGGAATCCTATTCTTGACCTCAGTGTATGAAGTACTGTGCTCTGATTGTGACAAAGTTTATGTGGGAGAGACAGGCAGGACAATGAAGAAAAGGGTTTCGGAGCATTTGATGACAAGAATGGCATTGCTGTATATGTAAATGAAAGACCGAAGTAGTAGAAATGCAAGTGATATGGTTTGGTAACAGCATATTTTTAAAGATAGTGATAAAACAATTTCAATTTGTGTTTGCTATACATGAAAGGATTTGCTAATATGTACTGTAGAAGAGATAGGAGGATGGAATGAGTTGGAGTTTATATTTGCTAATTCAATCAAAAAGTCTCGCTTTAAACACCTATTTTATCAGCAAATTTCACAATTTATGTCTTTAATATTTGCAAAACTTTTTGAGAAAGCCTTGATCCCATGTAACTTGAGTTTCAAATCATGAGACTTAAGTTGTGATAATGGAACATAATTTCACAATTTATTTCTTTAAAACTTGCAAAACTTTTATTTTGGGAAAGCTTTGAATTAGTATTTGCCTATGTAACTCCAGCTTAAAATTATGATAATAGAATATAATTTGACAAATTAATTTTGTTAAAGCTTGCAAAACTTTTATTGAATGCTTTGATTTAGAATTTTCCCATACTTTGACTACTAAATACATGTATAATTTTTCATTCTTTTCTTACAATACCAATGAGATGAATAAGACAATTAATTTTATGTGAAAAAAAGACAGTTCAATTTCATGGTGAGAGATTTTGAGGATTGCAGCACTTATTCTGTTTTTGTCCTCCGTGGTCATTCTGGGACTACAAGTACATGTCACCTTTCACCTTGTTGCCATACTTTGATTTAGAATTTGCCAAAGTAACTATAGTTCACAATCATCAGCTATAAAATATGATAATTAAATATAGTGTAAAAATTTATTTCTTTAAAACTTGCAAAACTATTGGGTAATTTTTTGATTTAGAATTGTTTTTTGTAACTTCAGTTCACAATCATCAGCTTTAATTTATGATAATAGAACATTCTTTCACAATATAATTTCTTTAAAACTTGTAAAACTGTTTTGGAAGGCTTTGAGAATAGGTGATGCTTTCATTTTGTCTGAAGGTTTTTACAAAGTACTTGTTAATGATATATTCAAGAAATTATGATGATGAACTATTCCTGTGTACTGATGACATTTATAGAGTCAATACTTCTAGCCAATGAAGAACTCATTAAATTCACTATTTTGCTTGTTTTTGGTGAAAAAAATCTTGTTCCACAAACTCTTACCTCTCAATTGGTTTGGTTTTGAGAAGCAACCAATCATCAAGGCACAAAAATTATCTACTGCAAGGGCTGACTGTTCAAACTTGCACATGGTACGCAAGAATAATTAGATGGGCATTTAACAATAATATTGACTTGTGAAGCTAAACAATTCTCTAGACAACCTCAAAAATTACTATGACTAAACCTCGGACTAAACAATCGAGTTGTTTGGCAGTATAATACTTTAAACTAATAATGTGGTGGCAAATAAAATTACAGGCTTAGTATTTTGGGCTTTTATGATGGCACTTTTGCCTGCCAAGTCATTAGGCATTGCATTATGGCATTATTTGGGACACATTACCAATACATCACTTGTGTGAATTGGTGTTCTTAATTCTGCATTGTTGTTCATGCAGACAGTCCTTATTAATGATATTTAACATGAAAATAAACAGCTTATTGTTCTCTATTAGTTCACTTTTATTTTTAATTCTTTAGTTTCCATATTTTAATGTCATGTCAAAGATAAATGTCCCACTTGCCAAAAGATCCAATTCACATGATAACTTAATTTTTATTTGATCAACCTTTTTGTGAAGATTCACCATTTGAAAATTTTCCATGTAATTTAAGTGTTCTCTTAAAATTCTGAATCTTCAATTACAACTTTAAAAGACATATTGAAGTGAATAAAGTCAAGTTCAATCTCTTTATACTTTTGATCTTTTCGCAACAATCACTATAACAGTTTCAGGCTTTAGCTGAACTGTTTTATTAATTTTTTCTGTTACTTTTAAATATATTTTACAAGTCTTTTATAAGATTTCAATCTTTGTCACACTTAAAAGCCAACTTAATGACCCTATCAAATATTGAATTGCCAATGAAAATTGCAGAAGTATACTCCAAAAGCATGCATCATCTGATCGACTATGATTTCGGTAGAGTAGCCCGAGTCTGAGACGTATCTGTGACTGATTCATTATATTGAGCATTACTTCTCGATACTTTATATAAGTGCATCAAACCATCTTTATCAGATGACTGCAAGTGGGTTAGCAGTAGTGTGTTTTTTTAGTCTTCTATCACTTCCTAACAATTTTTTTATTTATTTGCACACAACTTAAGTCTTGAATACTCAAGTTTTTAATGAGTGAGGATAACTTCATTAAGCTATCCCTTCTGCATAATTTTGAAACAAATTTTTGTCAAAAACAGGTGAAAAGTACATCTTTGCAGGCTTTCATGAGAACTTAGGAGCTTCTTTTTGTCAACGAAGTAATCTACATATATATGCCTCGCTGGTTCACTCTGTCTGCTAAAGCCGACTTCTTATCCTTACATGTAGCTACTGTGTTTACAGAAATATTTGATCAACCATTGACGTCAAAAGATACCTGAAACTTGGAAGCATTTCGACGATAAATTGAGAACTTCTTAAAAACTTGATGTTGGCCCATTGGATGCTGACAAATAAAGTTTATTGTTCCAAAACATGCTCACTATCTTGTATATGATGGCATTTGGCATGGTGTTATGTAAATAAATTATTAGTTATATTGTGAAACCATTACCATACTGTATGATTCTACTGAATATAGTACACCTTTAAAAAGAAACTTATGTGCTGATAAAAATTTATTGTGGCAAAGTATGTTTGCAGAGGTAATCTTTTTGTTTGGCAAGGAAAAGGCTTTGTCTGCTGATGGAACGCTTATTTGCCTCTGAAGCACTCAATTGCTACCTCATAAGTATAGTTGAAGAGCATTGTTTTGAGGTGATGTAAATTGTAAAAAATAATGACTTCCTGCTAGCACTGATTGCTGATCAATGTGTCCAATCACACATCTTACCAATGACTTGTCACTTTTCATGCAAATTCAAAACCTGACTTATTTTGTTCAACAGGGAGGACAGTTTGGGGACTGTAGTTGATAGAATGTAATGGACAGTGATTTTGTGCATTATAGTGGTGCCAATATATTTGTGTATAGCTAGTTATTGCACACAACACAAGAGCAATAAAAATCATGCAGCACTGTTTAGTGAAAACATTAGCAGATTTGTTTAAAGTCATTAATTTTTGTAAGTTTCTGCTATCTAAAACTGTATTAAATTCTGTTAGCCTGATAACCTTTGCCACATTAGAATATTTATTTAGTAATTTGATAATATTGATGATCATGATGATGGTAAGAGTCGTATGTACCATGATAACTTACCTGTATTAAATAACAAATTAAAGAAATACACATCTCTAAAGCATTTGAAGGATATTCAGTACTGGGCTTATACATTGGCCTCTTGCATGGCACTATGGCATGCCATGGCATTAGGATAATTTGGAACTCAATACCTCCATTGCTATCACTGGTGTGAATCTGTGGGCATACCATTGGGTTAAGGGAATTCATTTTCTTCCACTATTTATTTATTCAACTATTAGATTCTTGTTTTTTGTTGATTGTTCTGCATTTTAAAGTGTTTTAGTACCATTGCCTAAAGCACAGAAGAGGATGAAACCATAGATTCTGAAATGGAATTACCGTATAACTGGAAAAGTTTGCGGGAATTATATTTTCCTATTTTGTACCCATATAGCTTATTTTAATGTTTGTGGAATTTAATTTTGCTGGTGTAGGCATGTACTGTTGATACACCCATTACATACAGAATTAAATTGTGCATTTTTATGATGAACAGCAAACAGCAAAATTAAATTCCATCAAATACTTCCAGCTATACGGTAATTTATCTTTGGTGCTACGTTGAACCAATATGTTCTAACTTCCTTGAAGTTTCTCAATATTCTACAAGCCATCATACTGACTATAGTACAACTTTATTGATTTGATTAGTTATCAAAACAATGAGGTGGCCTTTAGTGTACCTTGTGTGTAATCACTAATCAATACATCGTTCACTTATAATTATGATTTTTACATACATGTGTATAATGAAAATTATTGCATTTTAGAAATTATCAAAGCTAATCCAATGATTCAAAGAACTATCATATATTGTGTTTAAGTCCTAAATTTTGATCTAGAATTGTTTGGAGGCTGTTTGTGATTCAGATTATTTTCTTAACACTGGTCACTCCTTTGTATGTCTGAGGCTTGCTGGCAAAAAATGACGCAACTTTTACTGATTTTAATACCAGTTTGAATGCTTTAAGTATGGCTTTCATTATATATATATACCAAAGGAAAGGAAGTAATGTGTCTTTTATTCAGGCAATTTGGTTCAATTCAAGGCTTTGGCATTGCTGTACTTTTTCTGAAGTCAGCTTTGAGTTCTTTTATGCAACTGCTGTGGTTACAGAAACTTTAGACATTGGGCAGTACTGTAACTGCGTCTTCTCTATAGATTCAGGGATGCCATCTAGCCCGTCTATATAGCTGCTTCCTTAGTAGTCAGCTCAGCTCAGGATTCACTAGTTAGCTTGCCATTGCCGGGCTCGCTATCAATTTCACATAATATATATTTCAACAGAATCTCTTTCAAATTATATAGCAGCTTTACTGCTTCAAACAAAAACAGAACAAAGACAGATAGTGCCACACTATTTCCCAACAACTCAATGTCACTAACACTCAGACTACGCTCACACATTGCCACAAAAATGGCTCACAAAAATTACTCTCTTATATACTCATGAATAATAATGAACTAATAACTAATAATAAGTGATAATCAATAAGCACAATGAATAATAAATCACTCATAAATCCTCACAAGTAAAGCATTTACTAATAATGTTGCCTTGGCTAAAGTTTTTAGGATATCCTAGATATAGACCTCACAGCTCCTTTGAGTGACATCATATATATATATGATATAAAATTATATGTAGGTTTAACACCTCCTATTCGGGATTACAAAATTTTAAACCCTTGGGCACCTCCTATTCAGGACTAAAAAATTTTAAACCCTCCGGCTTTGCCACTTTGTAATCCTGAATAGGAGGTGTTAAACCGATATAAACAACGAATGCAATTATAGCTGTGCGGCTGCATTGTGAACAATGATGCGACCACTGCCACGTGTCGCAATGCACATGGGCATTGCGCATTTGACAGAGCAGTAATGGCAGCTTGGGATACTCTTTAGTCTGGAAGAAGACTGAAGAAGTGACTGAATGAAGCTATCATGAGCAAACCTTACGCTAACATGATCCTAGGATGGCTTTGACTGACGAAAGAGCCAAACTCTGAGACTGCTGCATCATTCTGGTGGGTTATCTACTGTCTGGAAGAACAAGAGGAATGTCATATCCTTGAAGGCTTAGTGGAAGAAGAGCCGACAGACCTGTCTCTATTACTATAATGAAAGTTTTAAAATTTATACCCAAAATTTGTAAAACAAGCATGTACGCTTCTTGGCCCCGGCTCCGCTCTGGGATTTACACAATTTCAAGACCTCATTAGTCCTCAAAATCAAAGAGAAATATTCATGAGTTGTTTATATTGTGTATTTGTAGTGTAAAATTGTGATCATAAAAATATATTTGTGAATTAATCAATTAATTATCACTCTTTTTGTAGGTTAGACTGGATTAAAGGTATGGAAGAGTAGTGTAAAACTCAGCTGAACATTGTCACTTAGTGATGGCCTATGGAACAGAACTATGTTGTTTAATTCTTTTATCATTATGGTATTATTTAACTGTGTTGTACTGAAAATAATTATTAAAGATAACTGCTGCAAAAGTTAAAACTGAAAAGAGAGAGAATGCTTTATTTTGCATACATTATTTTATTATATGCAATGGATTTTTCCTGATGTTTTACAGATAGCTAGATGACAAGATTATCAGGTTAAGAGCAGGAATTGTATCACCTTGGACAAAATTGACCAAATACTGTAGTACCCACTTCTTCACGTTTAGAACATCAAGATAAATCAAAGCAGGAAGGGTCCACTGTAAAAAAAAGTGTGACACACACCAGATATCAGAGCACACTTTTAACACACCAGATTGAATGTAATTATTTTTGATCAATACAAAAAATAAGTATGTATGTATACAATTGCAATTGCACAGTAAGTGAAAATGAATGAAAGAATGCATGTATTGAGTCAAATCAGTGGGAGATTCTGTCAAATGATTAATAGAATGGGGAACAGATTAACAAAGTTTAGCAAGGCAAGTTCTAAAACATAAACAAATTTTGGCATCCCCTTGTGTAGCAAATATTAAAGACAAAAGATTGTAAAACATAAACAATATCCTTATTGCAAAAGTTGTGTAAGAGTTGATCACTAAGTATGCCTGCAATGGTTCCTGATATACCAGTGACAAGAATCATAGGTGGCTATAGGCCCGGGCAAGCCAGGGCTTTGCCTTGGTAGTTTTCAACCAAAACCAAACCCAAAAGGTGTGTTTTGTTATTATTAGGAGTGACATCATCACTAGAATTCAATTTTTATAGCCACAACTGTTTATACTTGCTATCAGCTCCTTTTTACAGTTATTTTATGACTTTCAGGCATTTTATTAATTAACCACACCCCTAATTCTTATGAATATTTAACGAGCCCTGGTTAATTCAAGATTCTGTAGCCGCCTATGACAAGAATGTAGGGTTCACGTTGTCCCTTGACAACAATTGCCTGTTCAACATCACAAGCTTCCTAGAATCAAAATAATTGTTATAATCATAATGTAGTTAAGTAAAGTTTATTGCATGAGACTGTTGTAAGAAAAGTTGAAAAAATTATGAATAATAGGAAAAGTATAAGGCAAACAACAGCTACTTTGGCATCTTCAAAAATGGTTCATCCCGTTGTACCTTAATTATAATTCCCAGTTTTTGTATTGACAAGTGTTTTATTATGTATGTGTGTAATGTGTATCATACTTTCTGTCGGCTATAAATAATGCTCTCTCCTTGTGTGGTATTTTTGAATTATATACTAATTATATATTACCAGACTTACAGGCATTACATAAAGAATATGCTTGTAATTTGCTTAATTGGAGAGTTTGGCAGCATGTATGATCAATGATACAATATAAGCAGAATCTGAAACATTCAAGTAATTAGTTATGTACTTTCTTTATCAGTAGCTGGTCCATCATAATGCTCAAAATTTGCTTGTTCTTCTGTCTCTCCACAGTTGCCTGCGACAAAATTTTGTAGTAACCCCACTGTCATCCAACAAATTTCCTGCATTACAAAATATCTATGCATAACAATACATAACATTAAATACTTGTTCCATATTTTTCAAAAATGGGTACTTAGATAAAATATCTGTTATGATTGAAGGATGAGTAGACATAATGCAAATGTTCATTCCATCAGTGATGTGACATTTAGTCATTTATCATGAAATATGAGGAGGATGAAAGTTTAAGACTAGGTATGCATAAATCAGATTATGCATCTCAAAGAACCACCATGGTATGTGGACAAACCCGTATATAATTCATGCCATAAATAATCATGACATCATACACCATTGTGACTTTCCGTATGCCTAAAAGAAAGAAAAAACGAGACACTTATGGTGCTTTGACTCGCCGCAGTTGCTGGGATGAAATAGTGAATTCACTAAATTGTAGTACAGTATTTAGCTATCTTCATCATATGATGTACCCATCATAGCAATTGGCATCAGCTTTTCTTCTTGGCATATTTACAGAATTTTGTTTCTACTGAACTTTGTGTTGCTGTCTCATGTGAATTATATCATGAAATACTTCATCAATTTTAAAAATTAATCTCAAAAGAAAAAGGGACATTGAAGTCCCGGACACTTAAGTCCCCTGCAAAAATTGTTTATGTTTTTGATTGAATTGACATGTTGGACTACGTTGTGCTTTTATAGTGATTGTATGTCATATCATCATGGGTTGTCCTCACTAAATTTTGATTGATGTACCACATCAAAGTATATGTAGTCATTACGGGTTGCCCTTTATGAATATAGTTAATGTTTTCCTTACGAAGAAATTGGAAGTAAAGTTGTTGTTTTATTTCAAAATTAATCTTATGATTAATTTTTTAAATGATATACATGATGCCACTTCAAATCCATTTATCTGGAGCATGTTTTTAGTATTAAATAATGCTTGTAAAATTGTTATTGGTTCTTTTGTGGTACACTGACCTTATATCTAAATCTATAGTTAACTATAAATGCAATTGTTCTATTTTTACTATTATTTTGTAAGGAATGAAATGGGAGTAAATGAGATCAAGAAGCAAGTAGT
>NW_003546251.1:762700-765180 GCF_000090795.2 Amphimedon queenslandica | reverse complement strand
CATAAGGACTAACATTAAAAAGTCAATGATAATAACTACAGTTATTTCCTCTTAGGTGTCACAATTGAGTGTGTACTATATACTTGTTGCTGATCTTCATGAAGCATATAAATTAAAGCCTTATGAACTACCAGTAACTGTGAATGTTCAACCGAAAACAAACTGGCCTTATTATGTTGCATTCAGTTATGAGCTTGGTGGCAAGGTCACAAAGCAGCTCAATGTCACAACAAATGATTCCAGTATACCACTAGCTTCTTGTGGTAGAGCTGACTTTCAGTATTGGGTACTTAGTCCACTCATCACGTCTTTTGATACAGTCATACTGGGAGAATTGGATAAAGTAATTACATTTTCTCATACACGCTTTGTAGATGTCACCCTGAGGAATGACATCACTGTAATCAGCATGGTCGGTACAGCCGGTGAAACTGTCAACGTCTCATTCATGAATGCACTGACTGAAGATGTTGCCACTACATCATGTGTTGTTGGTCCTGATGGAACTGCTGCTATGAAAGGGACTCTATACAATACGTTTTCTTGTACATCTGCTTAATATTGCTGCTGAATGCTGACTATATAGACTCAAGCTGTATAATCTGCTGTGTGTTGATATGTCTGGTATATCTGCTGATTTTGCTTCTTGTATTTTTGAAATATTAATATTTTTTTTCAATTGGGTTTATTTTCAAAATGACTATCACCAATTAAGATTATTATTCGTCCTCAGTTTCAGAAAAATAATTTTAAGAGGTGAAGGGAAGTGATGTTGTTATTGGCATCATTTCCTCATCGCTGATCGCTCTGCGGTATACGCACCCAAGAGTTTTTTTGGCTGAATCAGCAATGCTGCCAAAAATTAATGAATCAAGTTGATATCAGTATTGGTACAGTCCTGACAGGCATCATTGCTGATCATCGCTGTTGCTCTGGCCTGAACCAGTATAAAAATTCATCATAATTGTATCATGCCTGATTTCATATTGTATTGTGACTGATTGCCAAATATCCATGATTCAGACTGATATCAGGGCTGATTCAGACTAGAAATCATCTTAAATCAGGTCTCAACTTCTGGTGGTTAGTGTGAAAAATTTTTAGTGCGAAAGCAGCGAAACTCGTAATCAGAAAGAACACTTAGAACAGTCATATTTCACATTCACAATGTCTCCTGTAATACTTCTTTTCCTCACTATTGTTCATCTCTCGACATTTATGGGGCAGCCGACTCTCCCGGTGAGCACTCTACCCCCAGGCCCTCCCAGTACATGTCAACCTATAACTGGTGTGGCCATGTGTCTTTATGTGCCATGGGCAGGAAATGCCTCCTTCCCCAGTGTCAAAGGACGTAGGACGGCACAGAGCAAAGCAAACATCGAAGCGAATGTATTTCAACCTCTTGTTACACATCAATGCTCTAATGCCATCGTTCACTTTCTTTGTGCAGTGTACACCCCGGCTTGTGTTGAGGGACCCGAAGGAACCGTCACGCTTAAACCCTGCAGGGGTCTCTGTAACCATGTGAGGAATACTTGTGAACCTTTTATGCGGGAGCGGTGGGGATTGAATTGGCCGCCTCACTTTGAGTGCTCTAACTTTCCCGAAAATGAATCCACTGATATTAATAGTCTGTGTTTTGATGTGCCTTTCCATAATGTTACCATACCAATACCACCTGCTACTACATCTTCTAGTATAGTTGTTCAACCTTCATCTAAAAAAAGTTCAGTCGTTCAATGACAATGTACATCTGCATGATATCCCTGCTTGAGTGCTGACTATAGAATCAAACTATATATATATCTGCTGATGACATATCTCCTGATTTTGCTTTTTGTATTTTGATTCAAGTTTCGAAATATTAATATGATTATGAATTGTTTATATTAGGGATCTAATAAGATGATGAACCAATCAAAATTAATTTCAGCCACGCCTATTTAATAAAATGGCTACTTTGGCAAAGTATTTTGTTTTTTTTAGAAAAAGAAAGTGATAAGCATAAAATGAATGATAGAATAAGACCATTATTGTTGTAGTGACTGCTAGTGATGAGGTAAGTTTTATAAGAAATGATTGTATAAGTATTATTGCTAGGAGGGTATAGTCTAGCTACGACTACGTGAGACTATGGACTATGCTATTGCTAAGGTGTGGACTATTTCTTACTCTTACTTTTTCCTTATTTACTCTCTTCTTTTTTAGACGATGCAATAATTAGTAATACAAAAATACTAGCACCTTTGTCTTGCATAGCAGCACAACACAGTGTGTCTGATTAAATTAATGGTAATGAATAAATTATAAAATTCATGACACTGACATTTTGGGTGGAGTGCAGTACATGAAGCTAAACATGAAGTGTTTTACGTTGTCATTTTTACTATCACTGCTAATTGGAGGCTCAATTGGTGCCTTGAACATTGATGTCAATAAGTCTGATGGGAGCTTTAAAGTCCTCATTGATGATGACCTCT
>NW_003546251.1:726671-759337 GCF_000090795.2 Amphimedon queenslandica | reverse complement strand
CTGATCCGCTCTGCGGTCGATCTAGTGCATTTGTTAGTAGTCGTAGGTGCTTAGTGTGAAAAATTTTTAGTGCGAAACTCGTAAAGAAAGAAGAGAAGGAGTTTTGATCAGAAAGAACAGTCAAATTTCACAATGTCTCTAGTAATACTTCTTTTCCTCGCTGTTGTTAATCTCTCAACTTTTATGGGGCAGCCGACTCGCCCTGTGAGTACTCTACCGCCTCCCGGTACATGTCAACCTATAACTGGTGTGGCCATGTGTCTTTATGTGCCATGGGGAAATGCCTCCT
The DNA here is from genome assembly GCF_000090795.2 of Amphimedon queenslandica. Classification (NCBI taxonomy): domain Eukaryota; kingdom Metazoa; phylum Porifera; class Demospongiae; order Haplosclerida; family Niphatidae; genus Amphimedon; species Amphimedon queenslandica. The sequence goes on along the minus strand of NW_003546251.1, from coordinate 759,048 downwards.
TCCCCAATCTCAGGGAACACAGGACACAGAGCGAAGCAAACACCGAAGTGAACGTATTTCAACCTCTTGTTACACATCAATGCTCTAACGCCATCGTTCACTTTCTTTGTGCAGTGTACACTCCGGCTTGTGTCGAAGGACCCGAAGGAACCGTCACGCTCAAACCCTGCAGGAATCTCTGTAACCATGTGAGGAATACTTGTGAACCTTTGATGCAACAGGGGGGATTGGATTGGCCGCCTCACTTTGAGTGCTCTAACTTTCCCGAAAGTACGGGATCCACTAGTGATATTGATAGTCTGTGTTTCAAAGTGCCTATCAATGTTACCATACCACCTGAGTTACTACCGTCTGCTACTACATCTTCTGGTACAGCCGTTCAACCTACCGCTGCAACCTCCTCTACCTTTGTCTCTTCCATGACATTAGGCACTACACCCATACCTACGGCTACCACGATTCCTTCAAGTCAGAAATGTAGCCCCGATTTGGATCTACGTCGATTGGGACATGAATTCGCTAATTCTAGCTACACATTTGCTTCGATCCCAAACTGTGCTGTCCCTTGCGAAGGCATATTTTTCACAGAGACGGAGCGTAACGTCGTCGCTCCAGCTTTCATATTAGTTTGTGCTCTTATCTGCATCGGTTTTACTTTATTTACCGTAGGTACTTTCATGATCGACCGTCAGCGTTACCATTATCCGGAACGCCCAGTCATATTCCTGGCCTTGTGTTATCTTATCCTATCACTTGCCTTTGTTGTGGGGGCTATTGTGAAGCTAAGTGACCCAAAATCATCATTTGCCTGTTCTGACACAGCAGACTCCCAGTCGTTTGTTTTTCAAGATCTACCAAACTCTACACCAACTTTTCACAGTGCCAGCTGTGTCATACTCTTTATCATTACATACTACTTCCAGATGGCAGGTGCAATATGGTGGGTCATTCTGACTTTGACTTGGTTCATGGCTTCAACTCTCAAATGGGGCGAGGAAGCAGTTGAAAGGCCTTGGTTACTCTACCACATATTTGCATGGTGCATACCGGCGATATTAGTTATCCTCCTATTATCAGTACGACTGGTTGACGGTGATCAACTCTCAGGGATATGCTACACAGGAAACAGCAGCTCTGTTAGCATGGGTGTCTTTGTCTTGTTGCCACTCTTGTTGTTTCTAATTCTGGGCATCGTATTTCTTGTTATTGGGTTTGGCTCGCTTGTTCACATTCATCTCCAAATCAGCAAAGACCCAAACAAGTCGAGGAGACTCCAACGACTCATCATCAGAATCTTAGTCTACGCTCTACTCTACATAATCCCGACTTTCATTTATATCTTTCTGTGTATCTATCAGTTGGCAGAAAGGAATAGCTGGGAAGAATCGTATATAAAGTGTCCTCCTTCTAGCTTTAATTGTGAGCCGGAGTCAAAGCCACAGTTTACAGCTCTCTTGATGCGTTACCTAGTTCTCTTCATCATTGGCATTTTCAGCACGTTTTGGGTCATCTCATGGAAGACACTATTAGCATGGCAGAAGTTCTTTGACAGTATCTTCTTCTGTTGTCACAAGCGTGAAGATTACCAGTTGCCAAGGAGAAATATCGAAACTGCTATTTAAGAGGCAAGAGACATTTATGTGACTCATTCAGTGCCCCGTTTTAAATCACACTTTGCACATCTTTTGTTCAACTTTGTGTACTCTCTTTTCTCCTCTTTCAACTCTTGTATTACTTTTCATTTACAGCTGAGTAACCCTACAGCTGTAATTATTATTATTATGTACTTTTTCTGTTTATTACAAGCTTATGTTACTTTGTGGTTACAAATGAGACATCAAAGGATTGTCTAGCATTACACAGTAATAGGTGTGTTGACATGGTTTGGGCTGATGTGGTTGTATCTGGTCAACTTCAAAGGCAGGATATCATACAGTATACTATACCGTACTATAACTTTTCTCATGCCTTATGAATTCCATTACTTAGTGATATGTGAGCTTAAATTTCATACCTTTTCCATCCCATCTTATCAGACCTACTGTCTCGCCACTAGTGATTCAATGTTATAAAAATAGCCTGCATCTAATTTGATTATACTTCTTTTAACATACCAAAGTATCATGTGTCAAACAAAACGTCCATTTGTTTCATAAGGTGGAAAACTCTTAGCTACATTTATCACATTTGCAAAAACTATAGTGACTGCATTGTGCAAATTTTACAAGTTGTAATTGTTTTTAGCATGAACAACATCATGAAGCCACACGAACGTAGCATTGTTATGCCACAACAATAACCTTATTGAGATGTGTCCCTAATTATTACTTAGAATTCATTTTTATTCACAAGCAACAACAGAATTACAAGCTGCCTCAGTCTACTGACTACTGATAACGTGACTAGAGTACCTAATTTATCTATAATGTCACACTTTAGTGATGGTCACATAACATTAGTGTATTCATTTGTTGCAATGGGCAAAACCGGAAACCCTAAAAATCCTTTGACTCCTTCCCTACACACACTTATAAGATGCTGATTATGAATTATAGGGGGCAGCCACAACTATAAAAAATCTATTTACTATCAAGTCTACAAATAGGTTAACGTAACATGACGTTTGCTACTGATGGGGTGTGTACATGTCTAAATTTCATTTCCGCATATAAAAATTTATGCAAATTAGCTGGGAGTGGGGTGTCAAGTCATATTAGCAGCAATTCTGTGTGGTAAAGATGCTCTCCTTCGGTGTCTCTCTCATTTTTATGCTCTTTGTGTGCAATGCTCAAGTTATTCCTGATTGCCCGGATAGAGGTGGTAAGTGAGCTTAATCTCCACATGCAAATGATGCTTGAGCTACAACTTTTCATCATAGAAACAATTTGCCTTGGTCACAGCACTAACAGGGTCTCTCAAAGCCAAGGAGGTACAGTCTCCAGTATTCTTCAAGATGCATATGAGCAGTTCTGTGGTTGTCGGTACATTAAAGACAATATAGTGATCCAAACAGGCCCTACTCTTGTTGATGCTAACCAGACTCTAGTGGAGGCTAATTTCTCATTCCTTTACTATGTAAAAGAGATCAGTGGCTATCTTGAATTAAATGGCATACCATCCATTGAAAGGCTCTCTCTCCCTAACCTCAGAATTATACGTGGAAGAAATTTACGTTCTGGACGTTATAGCTTACTGGCATTGGGAAAAATACAAAATCTTTATATGCCAAACTTGACTGAGATCAGTCGAGGTGATGTCTGGTTTATTTCTAGGCTTAACCCTTACTTGTGTAATACAAGGTCAATTAATTGGATTGATATTGCCCCTTTTCCAGTTATTGGTCATCGACTCGAGACAAACGGTTGCAGTGATTCTGGTAAATATATTTAAGTTGAAATAGTCATTGAAATATCATTTAGATATAATTAACTGTACTGCATTGGGATGCAGCTCAGGGTCCTGCTGGTGCAATGATACTGACTGCTGTCAAACATGTGAGCAAAAAAGTTATTTTACTTTTATTATTAATTGTTTCCATTTAGTGTCATTTAATTGCAATTGCAATAACAATCGTTGCTTCAGAAATGGTCCAAACATACAGTGTTGCAATCCAGAGTGTGTTGCTGGTTGCAGTGAAGGTGGTAACAATGATCAATGCAGGGTAGGTGATAGTTTTGTTAGATTTTTTCTAAGTCATGCTCTAGGCTTGTAAAAATGTTTTGAATGATGGAGTCTGCCGGGAGAGATGTCCTGAACAATATATAATTGATCCTGATACTCGTGCTGTCGTACTTAATCCAGAATTTAAGTTTGAAGCACAGCCACTTTGTGTCTCCACTTGCCCAGGTATATTTAAGATATTTTAAATGAAGATTGTTTGAGTCTTTGTAGCTATGCTGTTTGAGCTGGGGACTCAGTGTGTTGAGGACTGTCCTTCTAACTATATGTCTGTATCTGGTGATAATGGAACTATGAGATGTGTTTTATGTGATGGGCCATGTCCTCAGGGTAAGGGCCAATGCTGTGTGATTGCTTATGATATCTGTTCATTTTAGAGTGTGCTGGTGGGGTATTTGATTATGATGTTCCTGGAAAGTTATCTGGATGTACTATCATTACCACTGAACTGAGGATTTCAAGTGTACCACCAAATTTAGAGTTAGTAATAATTTTCAAAAAATAGTATTATAATAATTTTTGCTTAGTCCATCAATATTGAATGATCTTAATGAAATTAGAGAGATTCGTGGCTCACTGGATATTAGTGGCTTTAATAAAGAGACGTTTCCATACCTCTATAACTTGAAAACTGTTGGTAATAATGATTCCAATCAAGTGCTATCACAGTCATGCAATGGGTCAAGTGACAGTTTCAAGTATTCAATCATAATAGCCGATACTGAGTTGGTCAGCATTGATCTCTCATCCCTGGAGGCTGTCATCAATGGAGGCGTTCGATTGCAAAATAATCCTTCTCTCTGCTATTTAGGAGATTTGCGTTATTATCTGACAAATTCATCGGCAACATCCTGTATTTTGGATGATCACAGACAGAGCATAGAAGAATGTGGTTAGTACATGTTAGTTTGTAGCCTTGTTGTCCATGACTGAGCCACCACACACATCATTAATCATGTCATTAATTATAGTGTTGTAGTATTTCCTTTATTTGGTGTGAGTGTTTTGTGTTAAGTAGTGTCAGTTGTGCCATCACACCCTTTTGGGATTACCATACTGAGAAGTCAATTGCTCGCCTGACTTTGGCCATGCTTTATTGAATTACTGGGCTATATATAGTCCTGTTTAGACTATGAGTGTACCCTGCAAAGGTGTATATAACTGACTCTTTACTGTTGGCACTTAAAACATGCTGGCATGCACACTCAATGTTTGTTTGATTTGTAGTTTTACCAGTATGTATATGTATTTCTAAACTATCTGCAGCAGTAAACAGTAATACAATAGTTACATCTATATGTACTTTTAATCTACATGTACATAATAAACAAATATTGCTTCTATTTATTGTTATCATTCTTATAGTTGAAACAAACATGACCTGCCATCCTCAGTGCTCCTCTGCTTCTGGTTGGTGCTGGGGACCCAATGACACTCAGTGTGTGACTTGTACTAACTTCATCTTTAATGGACAATGTGTACCAACTTGTAATGACTTTGATGCCCACGGAGTGTAAGGATGCCATTTTTCTAAATTAAGACTTATTCTCTCTTTTTCTCTCTCTCAGTCACTTATACGGCCATAATGCTAACAACACTTGCTTGGCTTGTCACTCATTTTGTAGTGGCTCTTGTGTTGGAGAGGTACATATTATTCACTGTCACACATTCACTGTCATTAACTATTCCGTGAATGTAGGGTCCTGCCAATTGTAGTAGCAGCTGTAATACTAACTTTTTTGTCAATGTCAGCGTTGGAGTGGGTATACAGTGTCTTGAGTCCTGTGTTGGTGACACTTATTTACCTGATAGTCGCACTAGTGGTTAGTAAAAATATCAAATGTGTTACAAGTAATGTACTTTCTTCAGGTGAGTGCCTGCCTTGTTTTAGTGGCTGTAGCCTTGGCTATGGCTGTGCTGGCCCTGGAAAGACATTCAATGACAGTAATGGCTGTATGGCATGTGATACCATTTTACTTGATAGAAATGGAGACCAGGTCAGTCATTATAAGCTTTTGTAGACTATTATTTTGTACTTGAATGTACAGATTGAGTGTCAGAGGGATGTAACCTGCCCTTCTGGCTATTATTGGGAGCAGCTGACAGAGGATCGCGGTATTTTCCTTACTGACACTGTTTTATGCCACTCCTGTCATGAGCTTTGTGCAACATGCAGTGGGCCTTCAGTTAGCGATTGTGTTTTATGCTCATACATTAGGGGCACCAATGGCTCCTGTGTTTTCATGTGTGACCCAATAAGAGGTAGTAGAGTATGTGTCTTTATTATCATAATAATGTCCTTTTTGTGTAGAAACCGTTCCTATGAATGGCTCATCACAGTGTATCCCAGTTACTATGGGTACAATAGACCCAAGCAGTGCTGGTACTACAGGAGTAGTAATTGGTTCAGCCTTAGGAGGGCTACTGCTAACTGCCCTTGTGATCTTAATCATAGTTATGCTATTAGTGTTTGTACCAAGAGCATTGAGAAAGAAAAATAAAGTGAGCAACCAGTAGATGGTAATCGCTTCATTGTTATGTTTTTGAAATTCACAGTATAACCTCAATGAAGTGTTTAGTAGTCCTGAAGAATTGGAATTGTTTACACTAGGAAAAGAGGTTTCCATACAATAACACGTTGACTCAATTATCGAATGCTTCTCCAATAGACACTTCAGCCTCCTAGAATGGCTCCTAATGCCACGAGGCTAATAGTAGCCCCAGAAGATGAGTTAGAATTCGGCAAAGAGCTGGGCGCTGGAGCATTTGGTACTGTCTATGAAGTAAGCGACCATACATGTAAAACTTGCACCATTACTACATGTTAAAGGGTTACTGGAAGCCAGCTAATGACGAGAATGAGTATCACGTTGCCATTAAAGTACTCAAGAACACATCAGCAAGTGCTAGTAAGGAGCTACTACAGGTTAGCCTGGAAGAATAAGGCATGATTTGAGTCATTACAATTCCTTATTCGACGAGTAGGAAGGCGTGGTAATGGCCACTATGGATCACGAGAATGTAGTCCGTTTGTATTGCGTGTGCATGAGTAAACAGCTCATGCTAGTATCACAGTTTGTGCCATGTGGAGCTCTCATTGACTATATTAAGAAGCAACAGGACAGACTCAATGCCCATACTATCCTTCTATTCTCATCACAAATTGCAAATGTATGCTACTAATCCTAATAATAATAGTTGTTATTATGAGTCATGCATTGTATTGTATTGTATTGTCTGTCATTGAAAGCATCAATGAGGAGTTGTTTCAATTCTAATTAGGGCATGGCCTATCTTGAGACTAAGCACCTTGTCCACAGGGACCTTGCTGCTCGTAATGTACTGGTCCAGACTCCTGTGAAAGTTAAAATAACCGACTTTGGTCTGACACGAATTATTGAAGCAAACCAATCTCATTATGAAGCCACAACATCAAAGGTAATAAATATTGCATTATTCTATCTTCTTATCATCACTAATCATTGTTTGTTTGTATCGTAGATGCCTGTTCGTTGGTTGCCACCAGAGAGCATAAGGAACAGAGTCTTCACACACAAGACAGATGTGTGGAGTTTTGGCGTCACCGTGTGGGAGATACTGACATTTGGTGCAAGGCCTTATCAAGTATACTTCCCAATGATCATCATGTTTGTTCAGCTGTAACAATTTTGAAATTTAAGCTTATTGTTAAATAATTAACAGTATTTGTAGAGTTTCCTTTTATGATAATAATAATAGACTAATAATAACAAGTTATTATCTACTCTTGATAATAATTGTACTCAAGTGTTTATGACTCTTCCTAATAGGGTAAGAAGCCATATGAGATCCTGAAGATGCTGGAAGGTGGACACCGTTTAGATCAACCAGTGACGTGTACAATTGATCTTTATGCTGTGCTATTGGAATGTAGGTCATAGTATAATTATTGTTTACAGTAAAATATGTAGAAAAGCATCAAACATGTAATTATAATAGTTCAATTTTGTAATTATGATTGACTCAATTAAAGTATATAATAACTGAATTGTTGTATAAAGGTCCTGGTCTATACATTAAGTTTTAAATTTAGAGTAAATCAAGACCAAATCACGTTTACATAAGTATGTAATTTGTCTATCTACATGTAATGGTAAACAGTTTAATGTAACAGTTCACTCATATGTAAGATTCTTGGGCGACGCTCAGTCTTGTTTACTCTATTAGATTAAGAGTGGTGCCGTGCTTACATGTACTGTAGTTACTGAGCCTCAAACAGGATATGTGTACTGTTTTATATATTTACTATAATACTGTTGGAGCCAAAATTTATCATAATTATGAGTAGGTGCATGCAGTATTATTTACATATACTGCATATTGGCATAGCAGTAGCATTCATGTCAGTGGATTAATTGTGTAGTGGCTCAAAATTTTAGAGTAACTTTAAAAATTTATAAAAAATCCAAATTTGATTGAAATCAACTCAAACTTGATATATGACATGAAAACATGTATATCTATCAGAAAAAAATTATGAAATAAAGAATTCTCTCCTAGCCATTTTTGATGAAATTTGGTTGATGACCCAAGGCTATAGCCTTTGGTCTCGAGCCAAATTTCGTCAAAAATGGCTAAAAGAGAATCCTCCATTTTTATAATTTTTTCTGATAGATATACATGTTTTCATGTCATATATCAAGTTTGAGTTGATTTCAATCAAATTTGGATTTTTTATGAATTTTTAAAGTTGCTCAAAATGCCACATACTGTACTGTATTGTAACAACTCGTATAGCATGCTGTTTAGCTCACTTAGGGGGGAAACCCTGGCTATTATCCTGTGTACATTGTTATCACTTTGTTATTTAGGTTGGCTTTTAGAGCCTGATAGTCGACCCGATTTTGTGGATTTAGGACGTCGATTTCATGAATTTATGAACGATCCTGCCCGTTATGTACTAACAGTTGTAAGCATGAGTGTGTGTGTGTGTGTGGGTGTGTGTGAGCTGTATCATGTATGACATAAATTATTATTATTGTTTTTTTATATAGCTTGATGGTAACACAAGTGATTATTTGATGCTACCCAGTAATGTGAGTCAGCCTGGAGATAATGCTTATGAGCAGCCAGTTACCAATGAGACTTGTCCAAGTGCTGTTAGTATTCAAGGAACACTACCTTCCAGTGATAATGCTGTTAATCCTTATGCCATGGCATTCAGTGCTGAGGCTTATGTGATGCACCCACCTGATGCTACACCAGTAGTTTTTCCCACAAAGAAGGTAAGCTATGCTCTCACTGCTTTGATCAACATTTATATTTATAGTTGAATGATGGGCAAGAATATGAAGTACCTGTTGAAGGATCTTCGCCAGTTGTTAAGGCACCAAGATCACCAAGATATGTTGATTTGGTATGTGAATCAAATACCGTATTAGTATGACTGTGTACATGATATGCATAGTTGGTTCCAGCTAAACAAAGCAATGATTATGTTGATGAAAAGATTAAGCTACTACCAAATGTAAGCCATTTGTAAGAGAGAGAGAGTATTTCATTTACATTGCTATTACAGGAAGACCCAGACGATGATTATACACTAATGTCAGATGTGGCAGCAAATGCGCCTTCACATTCTGCAGCCGATATTATTGAAAACTATGAATTCTCAGAGAATCCTCAGCCCCTTGGATCTCCACTATCACCTAATGATAAAATGCCTTTATTACCTAGTGCTATGGGTGGGGGTGTCACTAATCTGCTATACGACAATAATGCTGGCAGCAGCGTCCCTGAGGTTCATAATTATGAAGATGTTGAAGAGGAGGTTAATAAAGGTGGCTTAACCAATCTAGTGTATGATTCAAGGGCTGGCGAGGCAGAGCCTCTTGTTCATAATTATGAAGACATGGAGGATGATCAAAATGGTGTCACGAATTTGATGTATGATTCAAGAGCTGGCCAGGCAGCAATACCCGCTGCTAATAACTATGAAGACATGGAAGATGATCGTAATGGCGTTTCCAATTTGATGTATGACTCAAGGGCCGGCACTTCTTCAGTCAGTGCTGTACCAGATGTTAATAATTATGAAGATATTGATGAGGATGTTCCTAGTGGTGTTTCTAACGTCATGTATGACTCAAGGGCTGGTACTTCTACAGTTAATGCTGTACCAGATGATAATAATTATGAAGATATTGATGAGGATGTTCCTAGTGGTGTTTCTAACGTCATGTATGACTCAAGGGCTGGTACTTCTACGGTCAATGCTGTACCCAATGATAATAATTATGAAGATATTGATGAGGATGTTCCTAGTGGTGTTTCTAACGTCATGTATGACTCAAGGGCTGGTACTTCTACGGTCAATGCTGTACCCAATGATAATAATTATGAAGATATTGATGAGGATGTTCCTAGTGGTGTTTCTAACGTCATGTATGACTCAAGGGCTGGTACTTCTACGGTCAATGCTATACCAGATGATAATAATTATGAAGATATTGATGAGGATGTTCCTAATGGTGTCTCTAACGTCATGTATGATTCTACAGCTGGTACTTCAAAAGTTCCTGAAACTCATAACTACAAAGACGTTGAAGATGTCAGCAATCAACCTTTCTCATTCTCTAACCTGATGTATGATTCAAGAGCTGGAACGTCTACCAATTTAGATAATTATGAAGAAATCGATGAATCATCCCCCAAAAAAGAGCAAAGTAGTTTCTGTAATGTAATGTATGATTCAAGAGCTGGCATAGCTATGAATGGTCACTCCTCATCAAATGAAAGGACAATGTCACCTTATGAAGTCCCCATTGCTATCTCACCAACTGCAAGGACTGTGTCGCCATATGAAGTACCTGTTAAAGATGGCGATTATGAGCTACCCACTGATGGTATGCCACGTGTTCCCCAATACAATGTCTACGAAGCTCCTGCAAGTTGAACGTGTTAGTATTTATTTTGTGTGTATTATTATTATGTACATGCCATACCTTTTACAGCAGTCATGCATTTTTAGACTCAGTGTGAAAAATCAATAATTCATTCTTATAATACAAAAAATGTTACAATTATTATTATCGCTATTATTATTATTGTTTGATGAAAAGCAGGACAAAGTTCAAACTATGGTAATATATACAGGCTATCCAAATAACAAAAATACTCAATTAGTAGGAGCCAATTGACTCGTTTCTGATGTTCTCAATACACGAGGACTTGATGGTTTCTGATGTAAGAGAGAAAACCCAGACTGAGGTCCTGGGTCTTGGTGAGGTGGATGTCTCATTCTTCCACTAGGTGTAAGCTACAAATGTACAATTGAAGCAGGAATCATTTCTACAGCGTTTAAATTGCTATGCATACCTGATAACTGGCTCTTGGAACACCACTGCTTAGCATGCCATGAGTATGATGGTCAATCTCAGCACCGGAGGTTGAGTGTATTTGAGAATAAGAAGAATGAGTATACGCAGGTACAAGAGGGGATTTAGCAGTAAGACGAAGATGAGAGTCTATTAATGAATAATGATTCTTGAATGCTGTAGGAACTGGGCTTACTTGAGGGGTCGTTCAACTGAGGGAGCCCAATGGTGCCAGCATTGGAGAGTTGCTTTTTTACGGGAGGAGGGTGAGAGGGAGAGAGTGGAGACCTGTATGCATCACCTCTGTAATGGAAACAATATTCAGGCATTATAACATGTACAATATATTACAGTACTGACTTATTGACACATAAAATACACACACATACTATATATAACATACACATTATAGTATGAAACACATATTATATATTATACACATGTACTAACCTGTGTGGCTGTAGATCAGGTCTCAGCTCATGCAGTGAAGTAATACTTGTGTTTGAATGACTCTGTAATCCTGCTTTAAGCCTTCATTCAAAGGAATGCAAGTAATAATGCTACAAAGTTTACTAATGAAGGTTACTTTGTTATCGAGTGAGTAGCTGATGCTTGATTATCCAGCAATGAGATAGGAGGTGCACCAATGCTCTTAGCATTAGGATGCAATGGAGAGGGTATATCATGAGGTAGGACTGCAGCAAAAAAGAAGATAGAGCATTGAAATGCACTACTGTTACCTCTTTTAGGTGTGCTTGGTTTATACATGTATGGTGATGGTTGCTGTGCTCTCAGTAACGCATGCTGTGAGCCATAGGGAGATCCACTGGGCCCTCCCAGTGCTGCCATATTCCCTTGTAGTAGTGATGATGGTATCATTGCTATAGGAAAAAATTGTGAACAGGGAGATAGTACAATTTTTAAATACTTTTTGGCTTAGGTTCTTGTAGAGGCAATCCATTTGCTGCTTTCTCACGATGGACTTTTATTTTCTTTTTCTTTTCTTTTTTGATAGCTAAAATAATGATGATAATAATGTATTGTGATAACAATGATTGCCCTTGAGTAAGCATGCTCTACAACTATGTTGACAATAATCAATGTTTTAGACAGAAACAATGCTTTTATAATAGCCTGCTTTTAGCTTTAGAGCAATGCTAACATGCAAAACAATGAAACTAGTTTAATCCTCAAATGATATATTCACAATATGTGATAGAGTATAGTAATAATATCTAGAACGATAATATAATTAGTTATTTTACCAGATTCATCAGCTCCACTCCCAGTTGCTTCAGCGCCACTTGAAAAACCAGTAGCATAATCATGCTTTGTGGTTAATCTGTTTGGTACAGTCTCTTCACCAGAGGATCTATTGATGAATCATAATCAACCCATTACAGTTTATATACATGTAATAAATGCACACACTCACTCTTTCATTGCTGCATGCTGACTGTCATACAGACTACCATATATGGTAACGCCAAGGTTCTTTAAGAGTGGGTTGTCGTCAAACTCGTGTTGTATTTTACTTCGTAATTCAATGGAATATTTATCAGCCCATCCATTGCGTTGAAATAACTCGTGTTTTAGTAACTGAGTACAGGTTGGTCTGTCAGCTGGATCAAGGCGTAGCGACCACTATATAAAGACAATATATTACATCACAATCCTTACATGTAAGATTTGTCATATATGTGTACTTTAATGATGTCCATGGCTGCTGGGGATAGTCTGTGATATCTTCTCTCGAATGGTTGGATCTCTCTTGCCTCTGGGAGTCTCATACCAATGAATAAAGGATTCCGACTGAATACTTCACGATGGCGAGCAATGAGATTACCTATTTGGGACAGATAATATGCCGATTAACCAGGAAATTAGAAAGAGTTATACATACCAAAACATTTAGTGATGAGATATAATTGATCAATGTCCGATTCGCCAGGAAAAAGCGGTTCTCCCGTTAACATTTCAGAAAATAAGCAACCGATTGCCCAAACGTCGACAGCCCTAGACATAACAACAAAGATAAACAATAACAACGTAGCGCATGTTGCTATGGTAGTGTATACAATACATGACAAGGTTCAATTCGAATACAAAAAGTATTATAATGTCTATACCTGCCATAATTGGTGTCCCCTACTAATAGTTCTGGTGCCCTGTACCAACGTGTTGCCACATAATCTGTATATGCTTCACCAGGAGGAGCTACAGTGTAATGCATATTACAGTAGAGCTTTATTTAATATAATTTTGTTTTTACCGATGGCTCTGGCAAAGCCAAAGTCGCATATTTTGACAACTCCTCTTTTGGATATGAGTATATTCTCTGGCTTGACGTCTCTGTGAATCACCTTAAAGTAAGAATCGGAAGTGTTAAGTGTAAAATAGGATGCGTTAAAGAAAAGTCAGAGAGGATAAACAACTCCTCTATTTTCTATGCAATCAGTCTCTCCTTTACCACCTCTCTTAAGTTAGGCTGTGTTTACACAGCAACGCAAAATGCATCTTTTTAAAACCATACACTTAGAACACTGTTTTTGCTTCCATAGAGTTCTATCAAGATTCTATCAAGTTTTCATTCGTTTCGTGTAAACAAAAGCATAAAACAGGCACAAAACTGTACGATTGCATCATTTTCCGATTACATCATTTTCGTTGCAGTGTAAACGCAGCCTTATACACATTCGCAGTCTTATACACATTCGCAGTCTTATACTTATACACATTCCCTGACGTACATTGTGCTGATGACAGAACTCAACTCCTTTAAGCACTTGCCACATTATCTTTTTCACTAATGATTCATCAGCTCCACTAGGATACTTATCCAGCTCATCCAATGCTGTGTGATCAACAAACTCAAACACGAGATAGAGTCGCTTTTTTCTTCGAAAAACTTCAATTAAATTGACTAAATTCTCATGACGTAATTGCTATAAAAAGCTTCACTTTATGTTAGAGTTAACTTTAGACTTACTTTTAACATTCTAACTTCTCTAAGTGCAATTTTCTTGACCATCCTGTCGTTCTCAGTTTCCAGAAACTTCTTAATGGCCACAAGTTGAGACGAGTCTTTGTGTCTACACTTCATGACCATTCCGTAACTCCCTTCCCCCACAAGACCCAAATTCTCGTATTTCTCCATAACAAATTTCTATAATACTAAAATATTGACATTAAACATGCGAATATTTGACTTTGAGGATAAATTGCAAACAGTAATTCATTTCATTCCTTGTTATCAATCTCCTAGTCAATGAATCTCTAAACTGTATGGCATTCCTTTGGCTGACAGTTGACAAATCAAAGGACCATCACATACTGATCTAACGTGTATGTTCTCTCAATACTTAAAGCTTAGGGTAATTGGAACTCCTTATTACACCCACACACGCACACATGCACTGATCACAAGAGACAATAAATAAATATTATATTCAGCAGTCCTAAAACACAATTATACAAGGCATACACAAGCACACAAAGTGCAGTATCGCACATAATGTAAAATTATATATATTTCTCCTACATATCCACATATATAGCTACAGAGAGGCTCAGAAAGATTTATTAGCCTCTGTGCAGTAATTTACGAGAGCAAATACAAGTGCTGCAAGCTGGGGAGTTTAGGAATAGAGTATGGGCTGAGTCGAGAGTAGAAAAAGGACGCAAGGCTTGTCATTCCGTACAAGCATATTAAGATGCCAAACTGGTTGAAATCATGTTGTAGCAAAAGAGTACATCCTGTCACTTACTTAGATTGGAGAGGAAGATCGTGTGCTTGTTATATTCAGCACTTGCTCATTTCTTCTCCTCGAGAGAGAGAGAGAGAGAGTCTTCTTCTAGAGTTTGGGTGTTGCCTTGGGTACAGTGGCTATGAATCTTGTTCCAAGATTCTTTTGATCTTAAACTAGTTCACCCCCACCCACCGCCGGCTACGTACATTCATTATGAGACTTTTCCGGTCCCATTGCTAGAGTAAAACTATGAACAGACAAAATCTGCTGTGTTGCAGTATTGAAATGCTTTTCATAGCAATGAGCAAAGCATTTGCAAAACAGTTGAATAAATCTGCTAGCTGATCTAGTTATTAATTGGTTATTGTGTCCGGTGGGTGTGGTTAATTAAGAAAAAGTGCTAGTGGTAAATTGTCCTCCTCCACAAATTCGCTCCTTCTGTGTGTGGTTACTGTACATTTCTGTCTCTGTATAACTGGGATTTATCTCCCCCATCTCTTCTTCTGTCTGAGAGAGAAATGGATAAACAAACTCCAGACTCCAAAGCAAGAAGACTAGAGATAGGGATCAGAGTCAGTGATAATAAGTCAAGCCTTACTTGAAAGGCCTCTCTGTCTCTTTTTCTTCATTAGGAGAGGCGGCCAGAGGATAGAAGCAATAACTTTTGTGTGGAGTCACTCATTGATGCTCTGGTAGTCCTTTATGATGAGTGCTGCTCCTCGAACCAGAAAAGAGAGAGGACAGTTGTAGAGTTTGTGGAAAGAGGTAGCCATTGAGGGATTAGTATGTGTTGTTATTAGTTGGTTTTATAAGTTATCGGCATAACATTTATGTTTGCTTTACATTGTGGGTGTGGTTCATTTAATACTATCGGAGACATGTACATGTATACTTGAGCTACGAAATTGTTCGGGACATAATTTTACTCCTCATTGGGAAACATACCTAAGAGAGGAGAAGACCACTTGTTGCATTTATTCATGCGCCTGGTTGAGACTGTTATTCATCATGACCCTCCATGCAGACTATGAACAAAGTCTCGTACATGTACTTATAATAAAGTGGGCCATACTTCTATTGCCTTGTTATTTTGTGATTGGTAAATAAGTTCATTATAAACTGTTAAGTACATGTACATATACAATATAGTATAGCAGAGTGTGTGTGTGTTTGTGTGCTTGAAGTGTGTAAAAGCTGGAATGTGTGTTGGGATGAAAAGGTGAGTAGCTGTCTCAAGGCACATTCTGGGTACATCTTTATTAGGCTATTGGGATTTCCTAGCATGCGTGGCTGTTACGGTCACCGTACGTATGATGTCCATATGCATATTACTCTAAATATAATCACTTGTTCCCCCTTTCTGTTTCCTTACTTAGTCAAACCAGTCATTGACAGAGTTAAAGAATGTCGTTTGACAGCTGACGATTTTGAAGTTTTAGAAGTGATTGGGAGAGGAGCCTTTGGAGAAGTGAAGGTAGAGATTTTTTAAATACTAGTACCAGTGATATGTGTCAGTAACTAAGGATATCAATGCGATTAGGTTGCTTCTGTGTTGGAATTAGTTAATAATTATTTCAACAGAATATTGACAATGATGTCATGCACACGTACACACACACAAATATACACCCTAACCTTTAATAACAAGATTTACATGTACATATACTGGTATATTAGAGCATAAAGTGTGCATTTATATACCCACTGAGGCATGGCATCTGATTATACTGTTAATAATGGTATTATAATATTCACTAATAAAGCACTACACTTCCTATGCAGTCAATAGACTGAAGAGTGTTTTGTAGCAGATTAATTAAGATGTACATAAAATTAATAATATGTACATGTATTTGTACGTTTCTTTTGTACACAGTAGGCATGTTGTATTTGTACATTTTTACAGGTTGTGAGATTAAAATCAACCAATAAAGTATATGCCTTAAAGGTTCTTAACAAAGCTGAGATGCTACAGCGACAGACAGTGAGTTACTTGCTAGTGTTTATCATTATATATGTATGTGGCTAACACTTTGTTGCTAGACTGCTTGCTTTAAAGAAGAGCGTGATGTGTTAGTGTTTGGTAATAGGGACTGGATTACTAAACTTCATTATGCTTTTCAAGATAAAAATAACCTGGTATATATCCTTCTTTCTCTCTCTTTTGCACTTTGTCTTTTTCTCCTCTCCCTTTATTTCTTAAATATTTATTTGTATCATAATCCTTTAGTATTTTGTGATGGATTACTACCTTGGAGGTGATGTCCTAACACTGCTCAGTAAATTTGAGGACAGGCTCACGGAAGACATGGTCAAGTTTTATGCATCAGAAATGATACTGGCCATTCATTCGATTCATGATTTGGGCTATGTCCATAGGTTAGAGAGAGAATAACAATAAGAAATTGAAGACACATACGATGTATGTATTTTCTATTAATGCAGAGATATAAAGCCTGACAATGTTCTCATTGGTAAAGATGGCCACATCAGATTGGCAGATTTTGGCTCATGTTTAAAGATGGACTCCAACAGGAAAGTCAACAGCACGACTGCTGTTGGGACTCCAGACTATATTAGTCCGGAAATATTACAAGTATGTACATTGCGTATGTGCATGGGTGTGTTTCATGTTATTGTAGCAGCTCTTGTCTGTTATGCTTCTTGTATTAAGTAAACCGCCTAATGAATAACTGTTGTAGCTTTTAGAGTAGGTGATCCTTATTTGTCCAATGGACCTATTGGTATTTTAATAAGTGTAATCAGTACTGATATCCTATATGTAAGTGATAATGTGTATAAAGTATACCACCATCATTCTGTGTAGTTTCATCTTAAGCTGGTTTTCCCACAAAGCATCTTCATGAGCTGACAAGCTTTGTAATAGTATATGGGGCAACTTTAGAAATTTATAAAAAATCCAAACTTCATTTTAATCAGCTCAAATTTGAAGCGTAACATAAAAACATGTATATGTATTAGAAAAAATTATTAAAATGGAGAAATTTCTTCAAGTCATTTTTGGCAAAATTTGGCCAAAATCCCTGTACTATAGTACAGGGACTTTCACTCGATTTTTGAGTAACTTTAAAAATTTGTAAAAAATCCAAACTTGATCGGAATCAGCTCAAATTTGAAATGTAACATAAGAACATGTATGTGTATCAGAAAAAATTATTAAAATGGAGAATTTTCTCTTTTTAATTTTTGACAAAATTTGTCAATTTATTATCAGTTAATGCAGGAGTAGGTAATGTCACTGGCAAAAATACTATTGAATATTATTATTGCTTTGTTAGCCAGAGTCCCAAATGTGTAGTATATTAGTAGTATAACTGAAGATTAATAATAACATGTACATGTACATGTATGCTCAATGCTATAAATTATTGGTCTGTGTCAAATGACTCTAACTTATATTGCTTCTTGTTGTGCAGGCAATGGAGGATGGGCGTGGTGTCTATGGCCCAGAGTGTGACTGGTGGTCCCTCGGGATCTGTATTTATGAAATGTTGTTCGGCGAGACTCCATTTTATGCCGAGTCCCTCTTACAGACGTACAGCAAGATCATGCAACACAAGGTTAGAACTAAGCATATCTGGATAGATATATATATATACTTTATTCCTTCTTCTTGTAAATAGACATTGTTTTCCTTTCCTTCTGATGAAGATTCTATTGTGGTCTCGAAAGATGCTAAAAACCTCATTAAAAAGTAGACACCATTTTCGTTTTTAAAAATTATATTTATACTTTATTTTTAATTTCCTCTCTTTCTATTTCAGTCTGATCTGTGATGCTGAGGAGAGGTTGGGTCAAAGTGGTATTGATGACTTCAAGAAGCATCCTTTCTTTGAAGGAATAGACTGGGACAACATTCGCTCTCAGACTCCTCCCTATATACCAGAATTCACCAGCGATACCGATACCAGGAACTTTGAGCCTTACGAACCGGACGACCCGGGACATGTAAGCTTCACTTTTAGATTTTGTGGTATTTTAGCAGCTGCATTTATAGCTTAATAATTACACATAATCATGCATGCTTTGTATTAATACTGTACATTGCGATTGTGCTACCACTAATTAAGTGTATCTCTTTCCTTTCTCCTTCTTCCTTTTGTTTACCCTACCTTGTATTTGTTGTCTTTTAATTTCCTTTATCTCTTTGTTATTGGTATATTCTCTAACCTCAGGATCCAACCCCACCTAACTTGACTGCTCTTACCCTCCACCTTCCATTTGTTGGATTCACCTTTACAAGTGGTAGTGCACTCTCTGACAGACCTCCACTCCCATCACTTGTCACTAGAGAGCAAGAAACTGGAATCATTACACAACTCCCATCAGGTCCATACATATGTACATGTACACATACACAATGGGTACTGTGTATTTATACAGCATATACTGTATAATGTGCAGTTATTTGTAGTATTGCAAGCTTGGGGTGGATCTGTGTTCATGTACACTCTATATAGTAGTACATGTACTGTACATGTATACTATAATATGTATCTTTGCTTGATGGAATAGTGTTTTTATTTCTGTTTTGATTTATTATGAGCTTGTAGTAAAATGCATTGTTGCCTGTAGTGGAATTTTGTAGTAAAAATCTCATTCACAATCACTTAGAGCATGTACAGTAGTTCTGCTTAGACTGTTATTACGTGTCTTGCGTGTATTAGGACCGAGTGAAGAAGAAGAAAGATTAAGAGCTGAAGTTAAAAGTTTGAAGGATGAGCTGGATAAGAGCAGAAGGGGAACACTCTCATCGCAAAAGGGACACGATGGTAACCATTATCAAACTGTTTCTCTGTACCACATTGTGATCATAAAGTTCATGAGCATAACTAACTACCTGTACATATACATGTATAATTATTTATGTTTTTTTTATTTTTCAAAGATCAAGCATCGAAAATGAAAACGTTGGAGAGAGCTGTCCGCTCCTTAAAAAGTGAAAAGAACTCACTAACGGAGCAGGTCTCTGACTTGAAGGAGTCGTTGGCAGCAAAAGAGAAGGAGCTCAAAGAAGGGAACAAGAGATACAGAGAATCACAAGATGAACTGAACCGAATTTCAGACAAGTAATTCCTGTTTATCAAAACACAGTCAACACATAACTACATGTACTAAAGCATGCAAGTGTCTTTATTTTTTTATAGCTAGTATGAGAATTCAAAAGCCATTTAAGATTTTTTCGTTGCTTCAATTTAACTTGTATGTGCTCCATTTTTTCTCTAGAATGACTGACTATCGTTCACAAAAGCGTGAGCTAAGCAGAGCTTTGAGAGAGAAGGAAGAAGAATATGGTAAGGAAAGCTACAATGAGTGGATTAGTCAATTTCATTATATCTTTAGATGAGATTGCAAGTAAAGTGGACTCTTATAGGAAAACAGCTAAGGAGAGTGAGAGGGAAAAACGTAGTGTAAGTTTATATATTTATAATAATAATAATAATAATAATAATAATAATGTGCCTTGTGTTCTTATAGTTACTGAATGAATTGGATGATGCCAAAGCAGCAGTGAGTCAAGAGAAAAGACAAAAGAATCGACTTGAGAAATTGAAGCAAGAATTAGAAGATGAGATATCAACCCTTAGGGTAATATTATGAGCCCATTCTTTCTCTTTATTTCCCTATCATTATATTGTCTATCTTAATTTTGACTTTTTAAAATTATAGTCAAAGCATAGAAGAGATACTAGTACAGGGCAAGATACTCAAGAGCTTCAGAAAAATATTGAAAAGTAAGTCCAAAGTGAAACTATACATCTAGTCTGCCTTGTTTAATTGTTGATGCATCAAGATTGTGTACAAAGAAGATGTGTCATAGTGATAATAGCTCTAATTGATTCTGCTGTAGTTATGTGCTACATTTCAGGAGAAAGAAACATGCTAAAATTAATTTGTGCTTTGATTAGCAATTTTCTGTGCTAAACAGCGATAAATATTTGTAGTAGCCATCATACCAAGAGTAGATGATGTGTTCTTGTGTGTTAGGCTGCAGGCTCAACTTCAGGAGAAAGATAGTGATCATAGTGAAGCTGTCAAATCTCTCGAGGCCAAGCATATAGCGGAGGTACAGAAGCTGAAGGAATTACTAGCCACATCTGAGAGCACCAACACTGAACTACACAATGAGGTACCCAATACACTAATGATATGATGATACATGTACATGTACATATACGCACTATACATTACACACATACACATGTATATGTACATGTACATGTGCATAATATATACAAAATGCTAGTGTGCATACTAATATAGTGCGTTAATGTCTTTACTTGTAGAATGATACACAATTTATGTTTTAATTTCTTTGATGTGTGTGTTTATTTCGTATCATTATAATAATGTTTGTATTTCTCATTATTTTTGACATAAACATTTACATTGTCCAGTGTGCATGTGTTGTACACGTACATGTAATACGTTAGTTGTGATCAAAGCTATATTGTATTAACTATATAATTGTATTTTTAACAGAACAATGATCTGCAAGTTCGTTTGACTAAAGTGCGTAACAGGACGATATCGGAATTGAACGAAGGGATGAAGGAGAAGGTTGATAAGTATGAGAAGGATAAGATCCAATTGAGCGAAGAGAAGAGAGAGCTTTCCTTGCAAGTTGAATCACTCACAACTAAACTGGAAGAGTCTAAGAAGATACAGCAGCAGCAGGAAGAGGACTTAAAGGATATAAAGAATCAGAAGGAGTTGCTCTCACAGGTCAGTATGTATTTACATACCTCTTCTGTGTGTGTGTCTGCTGGTATTCATGGATCTTTAATGACAGCATGGGCTGGCCATGATTCATATTAGTAGCTAAAGCTCTTTGTGTAGCATATGCACACCACAGCACATTAAAGTATTGCTTGTTAATATTTAAGTTATGGACTATATAAATGCGTGTTTTTCCTTTATAATCCAATTGAAGTAGACATAATGTCATAGCAAAGGAAATATCGTTGTATTCATCTTGTATGATGACTTTGTTTTCTGTAGTGGGAGCATCAAATTGCTGAAATCGTTCAACTTGTCTCTGATGAAAAGAACGCCCGATCATACTTGCAAACTGTTGCTAAAGGACTGGTTGAAGATGTGGAGAGCCTAAGAGCCAGCTCTTCATCCATTGGAAAGGTAAATAAACTACACTTCTTAGACATTTTGTGTACATGTATGTACATGTACATACTAGTCATGTAGGACAGTCACTAACTTATAATTATTTTGCCTCTTTTTCTCTCTCATAGCAAAAAGAGGTTTGGGTTGAAAGGAGGACGCTGAGAAGAGACAAACTTGAGAGAGTTGAGATGCAGCAGAACTTTGAGAATGAGCTGAGAGCCAAGCAAAGAGTTGAGGAAGAGCTGACGCACATAAGAACTCAACTGGCCCACACTGAAAGGTGAGACTGATTGAGATAAGTATGGAGGGGGTAGAGTTATTGATTCCATAAAAGGTTAATTGCATCATAACTTATTTATTTGTTTTATTTCTAGCGATGTTGTTCAACTCAAGGCACAGATTGAGTCACTGCAGAAAGAGAATGAGAAACTGAATAAAGAGAATCAAAAGTATCGCATGGGATTAGGTAATCATTTTCAATGTTTTTATTATGATAATATCTAATGATCTTTGATGTATAGGGTCACGAAATGACAGTTTTACAACTTCAATATTTCACCATCAAAGCGGGAATCAACTTGAGACTAGCACTAGAGCTGCACCTCAAAAACCCAAGGTAAAGTTACAGAATCCAAATGAAGTTTATTTTAATATGAGTTCATACCAATGTGCATCAAATAGAGTATTATCTTTGTTGTAATTTTTTACTCTTTTTCAATGTTATTAATTATATTATTTTTTCTTTATTTCCAGGTCATTACTGGGACTGAGAGAGAGGGCACTCATGAGTTAGTCGTGAGGTCATTTGATTCTCCCACTAAATGTGATGCATGCACTAGCGTAATGTTTGGACTAGTGAGACAAGGAATGATGTGCAAAAGTAAGTCTTTAGCTTATAATGCTAATTCATGTACATGTACATCACTTTTCTTTTATTATCTCTCTTTTCTCCATATTCATACCTTCTCCCTCCCTCTCTGTTTCTCTCTCTCTCCTCTCTCTCCCCTCTCTCTCTTTCTTTAGATTGCCAGATGAGTTGTCATGTTCAATGTAAAGACAAGGTCCTTGCTACCTGCCCTCTTCCACCCGGTCAAGGTCAGTTCAAAGTTCTTATTTGGCATCTACACACACAACACATCAATTGTATATAATTGGCAGCTAGTAGATCTCTTATTAATTTCCTGTTTATTTGTCATTTGTATTTATTATTATTATTATTATTATTATTATTATTATTATTATTATTATTATTATTATTATTATTATTATTATTATTAATAAACTTTACAATACACAGAAAATGTATTGAAGGATAGCACAGCAACTAGGCTACAATTTCTTTCTATTTTTTTCCTATAATAGCTAAAATGCCTTCCGGTATTGATATTCATCACGGAGTGGGAACCGCTTGTGAAGGTTGGATTCAAGTCCCCAAACCCGGTGGCGTTAAGAAAGGATGGACAAGGGCTTATGCTTTCGTTTGCGACTTCAAAATATTCTGCCACGAGCCTTCGAATGATGTACACAGTCCTGCGAATGGTGTATTCAATATATTTGATATAAGGTCTGTTTGAATTACACATACATGTATACATGTATATTAGTTCAAATTACATATACATGTATATATATTAGTTCAAATTACTGTACATGTACATATACATGTATATTGCATATGCATATACTGTGAGGGTGATAGAGAGTAAGTAAATTGAAACTGTCTAATTGGGTTCTCCTATTGTTATAATGTCATTGTATACTCCTGTAGTCTTGTATAATCTGATGTGTGTTTGTGTGATAATGAAATTACAGTACTATCACTTCTCATAATCCTACACTCAATATATTACTTGTGTTGTATTAAATGATTGAACTTTTGATTTCATTGACTGCTTGGGGAGATTTTGTATACAAGTTAATCCATGGGTATAGGGCATTTCATCAAAATTGGCTAGGAGGGATTTCTCCCTTTTAATGACATTTTTTCTTATGCATACACATGTTCTTATGGCTTTTCCAGTAATATTAATTGTAGTAGTAATTATATTTCTCTTTACTGTACATCTGCAACTGACCCCATACAATCATAATGTACTCATGTACATGTACATGTCTTCAGTTTTTTTTGACCATTTTATATTACGTACATTTCTAGGGACATCAACTTCCGAGTATCTAAAGTAACACGACAGGATGTCATCCATGCTGGAGAAAAGCTCATACCAACAATATTCAAAGTTTGTTCTCATCATTCCTGCATGTACATTAGAAATGATATTCATTCATTTGTTCATTAGATATCATGCACCCACCCAACCTGCAGTAGTGTTGGTATACTAAGTGAGCTCTTGATTCGTACTGATAATGAGAATGAGAGAGACAAGTGGGTCGCTACTCTTGATGAATTACAGAAGGCAGCACGGCAGTTGGCAACAAAGAAGGTATATTGGTTGTGATCATTGCAAAACAGGATGTTATTCCCTAATTGTAGCCAATTTTGACGAACTAAATTATAGCACAAAATTTATTTGTTAATGCCATATTGGGGAAGTTGAGATCCCCTGTACATTTTGCTAAAATGCAATTACAAATATTTTAATTATTTACGTGTGCCTCTCCCACTCTCTCTCCTACTCTTCTCTTTCCATAGAATCCTGTTATATCGTGTCATGGATTGTACAGTTCGCAGCAACTTCAACTCCTTAAATCTGTCCAGTCTGCTGCCATTGCTAATAATGACAGAATACTCCTTGGTAATGATCGTGTGGTGGCGTGACTCAAATTTGTTGCTACAAATTATATTTCTTAAAATGCATTCCTATGGACTTAGTTAATGCTTGTAAATTGCAGTTGTGACCTAATAAGCTTTCTGCATGGTGTAGTCATGAATATTCTAAGTATCTTTTACAATACAATTCCAGTGTCTATTTGAGTGTTGCTCCTCTAATTTCTTTCTTTATTAGGAGCTGAGGATGGACTGTATATGTTTGATGTTGCTGATGAAGGTCTCTATCAGTGTGGGGATAAAGACTTGAAGAGGGTCATTCAGTTGGCAGTTTTACAAGATGAAGAACTAGTAGTCATACTAGCTGGTACTTAACTTCTGATTCCACTCTCTCTCTCTCTCTTCCTTGCTCATTCTTTGAATTAAAGTCTACTCTGTCTTTCCTTTATCTCATTCCTTTCATTCTTTCCTTCTCCACTCCCTTAGGTCGAAGGCCAACACTCCGCTTACTACCAACCTCTGCTCTTGACAGTGGGGAGATGAGGAATGTAGTAATTGATGTCACTGAAACCAAAGGTACACTCAGAGAGGAAGAGTAGCCACATTAAACTTTACCCCTCATTGATTCCCATTAACCTCCTAGGGGCTCATTTGTTCTGTACTGGTAACTTGGGACCAACTCAATACATTTGTGTGGCTATTAAGAACAAA
This sequence comes from Amphimedon queenslandica, assembly GCF_000090795.2. Lineage (NCBI taxonomy): Eukaryota > Metazoa > Porifera > Demospongiae > Haplosclerida > Niphatidae > Amphimedon > Amphimedon queenslandica. The sequence goes on along the minus strand of NW_003546251.1, from coordinate 733,687 downwards.
GTCTTGATATACGAACTGAGCAGAACAAAGACACGATATGAGAGAAAGAAGGTAACACACACGTGCATGTACTTGTATATTTTGATTATTAATCTGTCCTCAGGAATTAGTAATATCGGGTCAGGTCCACTCTATGTCAATGGTCAATGAGAAACTGTGTATTGGGTATTTATCAGGATTCTCCGTATTTAATGTCTACCTTGATCAACCAGAAATAAGTCAGTACTGTGCTCTGATTGAGGCCTTGCATTAGTGTGTGTGATGTGTTGTGTATTTATTATTAGAACTGGTCAATAATGATGATCTTTCTCTTGGATTTGTTCGTATTAACGAACTGAATGCAATGTGTGCCGTTGAGATAAATAATGGTCAGGAATACTTGCTTTGCTTCCATTGTAAGCTACCGTAACAGTTAACAGATAATGTGTATATCTTTACTTGTTTTCTCTTCCTGTCTACCCTTTCTCTCTCAGTGGTTGGTATATATGTCACTAATGAAGGTAGAAGGTCACGCAAACAAGAATTACTGTGGCATTCCACTCCAACAAGCATTGGTATGTGTACATGTGGTATCGTGTTTCATGATCTCATTTTACTTGCACTTTATGTGCATAGTTCATCGTCAGCCATATCTACTGGTATTCTGTGAGAGCAATCTTGAAGTGTACAATGTGGAGACATCGGAATGGACACAAACCATATCCATTAAAAAAGTAACAATAATATTTATATTAATCATATTACTATTATTATTATTCAATTTTTGGGGTTTTTTTGAGTTAATAAAGTTTTTACTTGTACATGTACATGTACATATATTTAACTTAATATTTTTAAAATTATTTTACAGCTGCAGTCAATATCACCTGGTGGTACTATTGCCTTGTGTAACAGCAGTGACTCCACTTGTACTGTCTACATCAAGTCTGATAGTGATTCTTCTAGTAAGTGTATGGGAACAAACTCTGTACTACACCCACCTCTCTCTATTCCTTTTTATCTTTTCAATCAGTAATTAGCCCCCACATACTCCTACATGTGCATGCATCACATTATTAATTTCTTATTTCTATTTCTAGGTAATATTCTTCATGTTACTAGTGTTAATCGTAGAGGTACTGTCATTACCAAAAGCAAGAAAGTTGTGTAAGTTTTTCTCAAACTATTAATGTACCATAGACATTAATGTCACTGTTTAAATACCTACACTACTAAATGTATTTCTTGTTTATTATTATTGGTGTAACCCTATCAGTGTATCCTTGTAACTTTATATCAGTTATTATTATTATTATAGTTTTGTTTATTATTTAAACTAATATCTCTATCTTCCTAGCATTCCTTACCATAATTATTTCTCATAAATTTGATAATAAACATTCACAAGTGTGATCTGATCTGTGTTACGATAAATATAGTATAATAATTTGTGATACATAGATGAAAAGAAATATTATTATTATTCATGTTATTTTTCCAGTAAACCTGCTCGACCAGTGATATCGGGTCCTACAGAGTTTGCATACGTTCAACACTTTGGACCTCATCCACAACTCGATGTTGAAACCATGCAGGTACACCTAGTTATTGATGCTACAAAATTATTATTTATTACATTTTTTTCTTATTTTTTCTAGAATGCTGGAGAAGGTATGGTAGTGTATTTATTATTTTTATCAAGAGTAGATAATCTACTCTTGTTATTATTACTATCATTATTATTATTATTATTATCATCATCATTATTATTGTTTACTTATTGGTCAATTATTCTAGTGGCTCGTTTAAGAGGTGCTTCTATACCTACTCTATCAATGAGCCAGTCTACACAATCGCTGTCTCCTAGAAAAGACCATCATCATTCCCAAATATTGTCTTCCCACCATTATAAAGTGAGCCACCATTGCTGTAGTATCCTGGAATTACTGTAAAGATTGTTTGTATCTCATGACAGAGATTAGTTATCATTCATGAACTATTATTATGCTATCTCTTGTTATTCTATCACTTTAGGCTGGTTCTATTGAGCATCTACCTGCAGCCTATCAGTCAATTGGTGTGTTTGTTCTATTTTTAATTTATTCTTTTATTATTTTTGTAGATAATTTAGCTGCAGATCGTGACCGTCATCGATAAATCTAATTATTATTATTATTATTATTATTATTATTATTATTATTGAGAGAAACAACTGGATTATTATTATTAATCAGTATTTATTATTATGATTGTTGTTGTTATTATTATTATCATTATTATTATTATTATTATAGAGGCCAAGAAAGTCTAGAATGAATTAGTGAACTCTTTTCATCTCTTGTTTCTTTTTATTGTGTTATTTTTATAATCAGATCAAACACACTATACTATAGTGTGTTTGAATTATTATTATTATTATTATTATTATTATTATTATTATTATTATTATTATTATTATTATTATTATTATGATCATTGTAAACCTTTTCAAACTTAGTAGCTTTTAATTATAAAAATTTGATTATTAAAAATTATAACTAGCCACGCCCTGTTATTTGCTAACTAGCCACACCTTTTTAATGGCCACTGGATTGTCTTCTAAAGAATTTGTTGAAAATGAGCTAAAAGATGTTCGTTCTGATCCAAAATTATCCTCATTAGAATTTATAGCATGTCACAAAGTTTTAGTTCAAGTAAGAATCAAGTAAGTGGGCCCTATTGTTTCGCAATGTGAGGAAAATAAGAATTATTGAACATCTGCTATGCAGTTAGACTACTGTGCAATGTATAAATCTGCTCATTTTCCAATGTTCAGTTTATTAGCAAAAATAAATATTTTGAGGCTTTTATTACATGAAATTGTTTAAAGATTTGTTCACAATATGTATTGAAAATGTCCAAACCAAATGTATTATCATCATCATCATCATCATCATTATTATTATTTAGTTAGTTATAATTTAAAAATTCTTTTATCTAAAGATATACAGAATATAAGAATATCATCGTTAATATTCAATTCCCTCCCGAGTATCCAGCGAATCCATTGTTACTTCAAATAAAGAGTAAAGTACTACCGGATAAACTAATTGAAAAAATCGAGACACTTTGTGACCAGGAGCTAAAGAAGCTTGTTGGTTCCAAACAGGTGTGGTTCACCTACCAACCATTAGTTATATATCAATGATACAGTCCCTGTGCTTTTAGGTGTCAACAATCCTTTTGTTCTTATGCGATTTTATTAAGAATAACCCATTAATTGTCTGTTCTGAAGAACTCCAATATATCAAGAATACTATTAACAGGTAAAGGTGGCTGGAATGTACATGTACTTGAAGGAATGAGTTTTTAAATACTTATTATTATAACTAGAAATTTTAGAATTAATAGTACTTAGATATTAATGACTATTTGGTGGAATTTTTAATTTACTTTAATATGTGCAGATTCAATAAAAATGGCTTTAAAGGAAAGACTATTTTATTATGTTAACTGCTAGAGATTTTATTTGAATGTGAATGTATTGCTATTGTAGAGAAGGTGATGAATTAAAGATAAAGCAAAGGACTGGAGTAATACTTTATAAAGCATTTCAAGATCAGTAAGCTCATCATTCATTTGTACTTATTATTTAATAGTTATTTTTTGCAGATATTTTATAGACTTCAAGATGACGGTTCCAAATGAATACCCAGCCTCTCATGTTCAGTAAGCTGATTTTGATCAAGTTTAGATTAAAAAAAAATTTTTAAGTCACTCAAAATTTTGTCAAAAATGACTAGGAGAGAATTCTTCATTTTTATAATTTATTTGAATATGTATACATGTTCTTATGCTATCTTTCAAATTTGAGCTCATTCCGATCAAGTTTAGATTTTTTTTATGAATTTTAAAATTTACTCAAAATTTGGGCCACCGGCCTGTACTATAATAGTACAATCAAGAATTGTATTTTTGTTTTAGGTTAGAATTTAAAGAGAACAATCTGCCAGTCAATCTGTACCACATAATGAAAGGCCAAACAGTTGAACTATTGAGACAATGCGTAGAACCACCTATCAGAAGAAACCCACGGTAATCATAATGTACTGGAAAAAATATCATAATTGTATGCTTTAAAATGAAAAATATCATTGCCCTCAAATTTTTTCCTGTCTTTTACATCTTTTTTCCTTTACATGTATAGCTTTAAAATTTTGACTAAACTTCATTTTTTATCTTATATTTTACTTATTTTTCTATGATAGTGCTGGGCCCTTTGTTCCCAGACCTTCATTGCAGTTCATTACCAATTATTTGGTGGTGGATTGTCTCAGGAGCATTACAACTGATTCCTGTCCTGTATGCAATAAAAGAGCTTTACCAACTGATCCCAAGGTAATGGTAGCAATAAAAGTAGTTGTATTTGATTTTTACACCAATTTAATTGCTTCAAAATTCAGTTAGAAGTAACACAGTTGCGAAAATTATTGACTTAATTCTCTTTTATACTTAGGATATTATTATTGATGAGGGTCATCCTCAGTATGTGTATCGTATCTACTGTGGACACTTGTATCACTTCCAATGTCTTGATAGTTATATGAAAACACCTCCATTTACAGGTGATTCACTAATCATCTCTACTATCAAACTTAGTTTAAATGGCATCACATTGTAGCTATTTTTATCTTTAAAAAATAATATGTTGCAGATGGTTTAATAATACCCTGTTAGTACTTTAGTTCACTGTGTTGATCAATAATCAACAAGTATAATTACCAAAACATTTTTACAAAACTTGAAGTACGGGTACATGTATAAGATAATATTACTCTTTCCTTAGGTGGAAAGAAGTGTGTGAAGTGTGGGCAGAGGGTGTTTCATGATAAATGGAATGTTCCTCCAAGATTGGCTGAAGAGAGATGGGCCCATCAAGAGGCAAGGAAAAGAGAGATTGCTGAAGTGGCTGAATTTTTAGGATTTGATTAAATCATGTCCAATATTAAATATCTTATTTATTTTACTTAAAATTAAAAACCAATAATGATGAATACTGGATTATGATTAATTTTTAATAGGAGTGGTAGATGGGGTGTAGCAAAAATGGCTGCTAGCTCTTCAGGAACTTTGGAAGGCTTTTTTCGTGGCAGTGGTGAACCTGTTGAAGATGATTTCTATGATATATTAGGCTGCCATGAGTCTTCGTCCATAGAACAGATAATGAAAGAGTATCATATCAAAGCTAAGATGTACCATCCGGATAGAGTTTTAGATGACAAAGAAAGAGAACATTGTACTGAGATTTTCAGGAAGATAAACAGAGCTTATGAGATATTGTCTGACAAAGGAAAAAGAAAGATTTATGATAACTGGAGAAAATCGGGTGTAGCTATGACATTTGATAATTGGCTCTCCTTGCAAACTCGTCTTGGACCTACTATGCATTTTGGAATGACAAAGAAACAGCTGTCCTTAACAACCCCACAAGATGAGAAACCTCTTCACTCAAAAGAATCGAAACCAACAGACACTGGATCGAGTCTTTTAGAACAATTTAGAACATACAAAATATAGACAAATCCAGGCCTGCCAGCATTTTACAATGATTTTGTTTTTTAATTAATTTTTTTTAAATCAAGTCACCTCTTATGCTTTATTTTGTATTAGGATTATAGGAATAGTTGGCTCAGTAGCATATAAAATATTAGATCCAACCCACTATCCATGATCAAACACAAATCACAAAGGTTAAATTATTTGAAATTTGATCACAGTGTTCCAAGCCTACATTCATAATTATTGGTCTGGCTAATGAGACTAAGCAAAAATGCACTAGTGTAATATTCAATGTTTACAGTATGTTAATATTTTGAGGCAGTTTAAGTAAAAAATAACATTACCTAGTTTCACAGCAAGTATGTTAAAGTAATTAGTTAATGTTGATCATTAAGGATACCCTTATAGTTCTGATTTCATTGAATCAGCTATCTGGGACAATATTGGATCTTTTATTTTGTGGAATATACTAATCAGATTAAGTAGATACTGGCGCTGGTCACTGGATGCTTTGAGTTGATGTCGTAATTCTCTTAGAAGTGCTTGTGCTCTCTCATATACAGGATTGGTAGTTTTGACAGCTTCATCAAATACATCATTACTGATTAGTGATATGCAATGAGATGACACTCTTGTAATATTATGCTCTGTGGCTATAGCATCACAAAGTTGAGGGAAATGTGAATCAAATAGCAATTCCTATAAAATAGCACTTAAAATTAATAAAAGACACTTTGCATGCATACTAACAGATTTCTGAACTGTACTTGCAGCAGATACTATATCAGGTACACTAGCTTCGTGTGACTGGTCCTCCTAATCTCATGCATATAAATAACAAGTATATGAATCACATTGCTGTGTACCTGTTGATCATGTTTAGATTTGGCTCCAGCTTTGTCCTTCGATGTTGTTTCCACCTATATAATTTACAATGAAAACAATAATGGTATGAATTATAAAATGATTACCTTCTCAGTAAACCAAACTTTCTCTTTTTCTGTCAGTGGTCGATGTACTCTGTTTACTTTACAAGTAATTGTAGGATGTCTGGCTTGATACTTTGCTGGTGTGAGAAAATGAAGCTTAGAGGAGACAGGACAGCCATCACAGATGTAACGTAGTGATCTTGATACGGAATATTTGGGTAATTCTTCAAAACCTCTTCCAATGCAATTCTGAAGAATGTTCTCCACTTCTTTAGCGGAATCTTCCAACAGAACTAAGATATCTTGACATACATTGGAAAGAGGAACTGGATTGGTGTGAAAAGTAGGTCGATGAACATTAATCTGGATGGCATCATGTTGATCGGTAACTGTCAAGTGTTCAATGCTTCTATTCTTCTCATCCTCATAACCAAAAGTAACACGATTCCTATATACTCCTTCTTCAAGGTACAGGGTTGTGTTGGGGTGATTGGCTATAACAGCGACAAAACGAGTGAAGAAACCAGGAGGAACAAAACGAGTTTCAAACGTTATATGAAGTGGTGATGC
>NW_003546251.1:695283-726552 GCF_000090795.2 Amphimedon queenslandica | reverse complement strand
CATATTTTCTTCTAATGCCTGAAGAACTTTACGAAAGAGAACCCAACTGATTGGAGTTTTTATTATTAGCTTATTCCTTGTAATATCAATGATGGCACTTCTCACTACCTCAATATTGGGATCTTCTGATTCACCCTTACCAGATGATGTATTATCAATGATGAGGGTATCAGATATTAACTTGACATATTCCTTATCTTTATAGTGAGATATTAATTCACTTCTGACTTGCTCCTTCTTTTCATCTGTTAGCAAGTCTCCATGAGTGCCAATGCAAAACATGCGAGGATAATCAGGAATACTTCCATCTGCCCCATACTTCATTAGGTGACTGTGAACACAGGCCATCCAATTGAGCATGCATGTAAGTGTAGACATGTTGACCTCTTCTCCATCATATTGAACACCATCAATATGATGGACTGACTGCCATTTGCTGTTAAGATCTTTAAAGGCATCAAAGTGAAGGAGGAATATGGTACGAGAGGTGAGAAAAACTGGTAGGATCTCAAGGAAAGCAGGTTGACCCCCACAATCCCAAAAATGCATTAATAGATGAGGCTCCAACTGATCCCCTGTAGAATACTCTTTAATAACTTGAAACTTGCTAACTTGACGAAGGACATAATTAAGCTTTGTTGTTGCAGTTAATGAAGTAGTGACATGATCAGTAGGATCAATGACATCTTTAATGTGATCAAAGAGAACTGAGAGATACTTTTTATCTTTACTGACAGCAGAAAACAAGTGAGCCATTGCTTCAATTTCAGCTTCATGAGTAACTGCTTCCCACTGCTCACTAAGCAATCCCTTAGCAAAGGGACGAATACAGCTGACATCAGATATGATGGTACTGTTAAACGCCTTAGAATCCCATGGTAACTTCATAAGAGAATTCTTGAAGCTACTCTTCCCAACACCTGCTGTACCCAGAAAAAGAACACGTGAATAAGCAACATTCACCACTTCTCCTTTTGATAGAGCTCTTCTGTATGCAGTAACTTGAATACAAAAGAAATAATGAAAGGCTTATTATAAATAGATTCACCTCTCTATAAAATACATGTAAATTATGATAAATTTTTTTGATCACAAATGAACAAAAAAATTAAAAATAGAAAGGACAATAGATACATCCGAAATTAGCACTTACTTCCTATTGTGTTGTAAATAAGAGTTTGTGTATCACAAATAAATGAATGAAAAAAGGACAATAAATACACATGTAAACAATGATCTTAAATTAAAATAGATTAGTACTTACCGTCTTTTGTGTTGTAAATAAGAGTTTGTATATCACATATGAATAAATGAAATTAAAGATAGAAAGGACAATAGATACACATGTAAACAATCATCTAAAATTAAAATAGATTAGTACTTACCCTCTTTTGTGTTGTAAATAAGAGTTTGTATATCACATATGAATAAATGAAATTAAAGATAGAAAGGACAATAGATACACATGTAAACAATCATCTGAAATTAAAATAGATTAGTACTTACTGGCTATTGTGTTGTAAATAAGAGTTTGTGTATCACAGATGAATGAATGAAATTAAAGATAGAAAGGACAATAGATACACATGTAAACAATCATCTAAAGTTAAAATAGATTAGTACTTACTCTCTATTGTGTTGTAAATAAGAGTTTGTGTATCACAGATGAATGAATGAAATTAAAGATAGAAAGGACAATAGATACACATGTAAACAGTCGTCCAAAATTAAAATAGATTAGTACATACTTCCTATTGTGTTGTAAATAAGAGTTTGTATATCACAGATGAATGAATGAAATTAAAGATAGAAAGGACAATAGATACACATGTAAACAATCTTAAAAAAATTTAAATAAATTAGTACTTACCAACTTTTGTGTTGTAAATAAGAGTTTGTATATCACAGATGAATGAATGAAATTAAAGATAGAAAGGACAATAAATACATATGTAAACAATCGCCCAAAATTAAAATAGATTAGTACTTACTTCCTATTGTGTTGTAAATAAGAGTTTGTGTATCACAGATAAATGAATGAAATTAAAGATAGAAAGGACAATAGGTACACATGTAAACAATCATCTGAAATTAAAATAGATTAGTACTTACCAACTTTTGTGTTGTAAATAAGAGTTTGTGTATCACAGATGAATGAATGAAATTAAAGATAGAAAGGACAATAAATACACATGTAAACAATCATCTAAAATTAAAATAGATTAGTACTTACCGTCTTTTGTGTTGTAAATAAGAGTTTGTGTATCACAGATGAATGAATGAAATTAAAGATAGAAAGGACAATAAATACACATGTAAACAGTCATCTAAAATTAAAATAGATTAGTACTTACCAACTTTTGTGTTGTAAATAAGAGTTTGTGTATTACAGATGAATGAATGAAATTAAAGATAGAAAGGACAATAGATACACATGCAAACAATCATCCGAAATTAAAATAAATTAGTACTTACTCTCTATTGTGTTGTAAATAAGAGTTTGTGTATCACAGATGAATGAATGAAATTAAAAATAGAAAGGACAATAAATACATATGTAAACAATGATATGAAATTAAAATAGATTAGTACTTACTCCCTATTATGTTGTATATAAGAGTTTGTGTATCACAGATGAATGAATGAAATTAAAAATAGAAAGGACAATAGATACATACGTAAACAATCATCTAAAGTTAAAATAGATTAGTACTTACCGCCTTTTTGTGTTGTCAATAAGAGTTTGTGTATCACAGATGAATGAATTAAAGATAAAAAGGACAATAAATACACATGTAAACAATCATCTAAAATTAAAATAGATTAGTACTTACTTCCTATTGTGTTGTAAATAAGAGTTTGTGTATCACAGATGAATGAATTAAAGATAGAAAGGACAATAGATACACATGTAAACAATCATCTGAAATTAAAATAAATTAGTACTTACTCTCTATTATGTTGTAAATAAGAGTTTGTGTATCACAGATGAATAAATAAAATTAAAGATAGAAAGGACAATAAATACACATGTAAACAATCATCTAAAATTAAAATAGATTAGTACTTACCGCCTTTTGTGTTGTAAATAAGAGTTTGTGTATCACATATGAATGAATGAAATTAAAGACAGAAAGGACAATAAATACCCATGTAAAAAATCATCTAAAATTAAAATAGATTAGTACTTACCAACTTTTGTGTTGTAAATAAGAGTTTGTGTATCACAGATGAATAAATGAAATTAAAGATAGAAAGGACAATAGATACACATGTAAACAATCATCCGAAATTAAAATAGATTAGTACTTACTTCCTATTGTGTTGTATATAAGAGTTTGTGTATCACAGATCAATGAATGAAATTAAAGATAGAAAGGACAATAAATACACATGTAAACAATGATCTGAAATTAAAATAGATTAGTACTTACTCCCTATTATGTTGTATATAAGAGTTTGTGTATCACAGATCAATGAATGAAATTAAAGATAGAAAGGACAATAGATACATATGTAAACAATCATCTAAAGTTAAAATAGATTAGTACTTACCGCCTTCTGTGTTGTAAATAAGAGTTTGTGTATCACAGATGAATGAATGAAATTAAAGATAGAAAGGACAATAGATACACATGTAAACAATGATCTGAAATTAAAAAAGATTAGTACTTACTCCCTATTATGTTGTATATAAGAGTTTGTGTATCACAAATGAATGAATGAAATTAAAGATAGAAAGGACAATAGATACACATGTAAACAATCATCTGAAATTAAAAAAGATTAGTACTTACTCCCTATTATGTTGTATATAAGAGTTTGTGTATCACAAATGAATGAATGAAATTAAAAATATAGAAAGGACAATAGATACATACGTAAACAATCATCTAAAGTTAAAATAGATTAGTACTTACCGCCTTCTGTGTTGTAAATAAGAGTTTGTGTATCACAGATGAATGAATGAAATTAAAGATAGAAAGGGCAATAGATACACATGTAAACAATCATCTAAAGTTAAAATAGATTAGTACTTACTCCCTATTATGTTGTAAATAAGAGTTTGTGTATCACAGATGAATGAATGAAATTAAAGATAGAAAGGACAATAGATACATACGTAAACAATGATCTGAAATTAAAATAGATTAGTACTTACTCCCTATTATAATTTATTGTAAATAAGAGTTTGTGTATCACAGATGAATGAATGAAATTAAAGATAGAAAGGACAATAGATACACATGTAAACAATCATCTGAAATTAAAATAGATTAGTACTTACCAACTTTTGTGTTGTAAATAAGAGTTTGTGTATCACAGATGAATGAATGAAATTAAAGATAGAAAGGACAATAGATACACATGTAAACAATCATCCGAAATTTAAATAGATTAGTACTTACCATCTTTTGTGTTGTAAATAAGAGTTTGTGTATCACATATGAATGAATGAAATTAAAGATAGAAAGGACAATAGGTACACATGTAAACAATCATCTAAAGTTAAAATAGATTAGTACTTACTCCCTATTATGTTGTAAATAAGAGTTTGTGCATCACAGATGAATGAATGAAATTAAAGATAGAAAGGACAATAGATACACATGTAAAAAATCATCTGAAATTAAAATAAATTAGTACTTACATCCTATTGTGTTGTAAATAAGAGTTTGTGCATCACAGATGAATGAATGAAATTAAAGATAGAAAGGACAATAAATACATATGTAAACAATGATCTGAAATTAAAACAAATTAGTACTTACATCCTATTGTGTTGTAAATAAGAGTTTGTGCATCACAGATGAATGAATGAAATTAAAGATAGAAAGGACAATAGATACACATGTAAAAAATCATCTGAAATTAAAATAAATTAGTACTTACATCCTATTGTGTTGTAAATAAGAGTTTGTGCATCACAGATGAATGAATGAAATTAAAGATAGAAAGGACAATAAATACATATGTAAACAATGATCTGAAATTAAAACAAATTAGTACTTACATCCTATTGTGTTGTAAATAAGAGTTAGTGCATCACAGATGAATGAATGAAATTAAAGATAGAAAGGACAATAGATACACATGTAAAAAATCATCTGAAATTAAAATAAATTAGTACTTACATCCTATTGTGTTGTAAATAAGAGTTTGTGCATCACAGATGAATGAATGAAATTAAAGATAGAAAGGACAATAAATACATATGTAAACAATGATCTGAAATTAAAATAAATTAGTACTTACATCCTATTGTGTTGTAAATAAGAGTTTGTGTATCACAGATGAATGAATGAAATTAAAAATAGAAAGGACAATAGATACACATGTAAAAAATCATCTGAAATTAAAATAGATTAGTACTTACCAACTTTTGTGTTGTAAATAAGAGTTTGTGTATCACAGATGAATGAATGAAATTAAAAATAGAAAGGAAAATAGATACACATGTAAACAATCATCTGAAATTAAAATAGATTAGTACTTACTCTCTATTGTGTTGTAAATAAGAGTTTGTGTATGACAGATGAATGAATGAAATTAAAAATAGAAAGGAAAATAGATACACATGTAAACAATCATCTGAAATTAAAATAGATTAGTACTTACTTTCTATTGTGTTGCAAATAAGAGTTTGTGTATCACAGATGAATGAATGAAATTAAAAATAGAAAGGAAAATAGATACACATGTAAACAATCATCTGAAATTAAAATAGATTAGTACTTACTCTCTATTGTGTTGTAAATAAGAGTTTGTGTATGACAGATGAATGAATGAAATTAAAAATAGAAAGGAAAATAGATACACATGTAAACAATCATCTGAAATTAAAATAGATTAGTACTTACTTTCTATTGTGTTGCAAATAAGAGTTTGTGTATCACAGATGAATGAATGAAATTAAAAATAGAAAGGAAAATAGATACACATGTAAACAATTATCTGAAATTAAAATAGATTAGTACTTACTTTCTATTGTGTTGCAAATAAGAGTTTGTATATCACAGATGAATGAATGAAATTAAAAATAGAAAGGAAAATAGATACACATGTAAATAATCATCTGAAATTAAAATAGATTAGTACTTACTGTCTATTGTGTTGTAAATAAGAGTTCATGTATGACAGATGAATGAATGAAATTAAAGATAGAAAGGACAATAGATAAACATGTAAACAATCGTCAAAAATTAAAATAGATTAGTACTTACTTCCTATTGTGTTGTAAATAAGAGTTTGTGTATCACAGATAAATGAATGAAATTAAAGATAGAAAGGACAATATATAGATACACATGTAAATAATATGTGAAATTAGATCCGTTTCAATTCGTCGAGAAAGCAAATTAATCATAATATTAATATCAGGGGCAGATCTAGGATTTTGGAAATAGGGGGTTGTGAAATAAAATGGCGCACAAAGTGTGCCACGATTATGATCACACCCCTTTTTGGCACTATTTTGTGGTTAAAATCACGTAAAATCAGTATTTCCACAGTCTTTCTTTGTTAATGGTTAACACTTTTTTTTACCACTGTTGCAACAATGAAAACATTAAAAAAATTTTGAGTTAGAATGTTTTGGAGGGGGGGTTGCAACCCCACCCCCCCCCTAGATCCGCCTCTGAATATATTTAATGTTTTAGTAGGCTCCAGCAAGAATGCCCCCACCTTTCCCGACCCACAAAAAGACTTGTCCCAGTAAATGCATGCCCCCCATATTGGCCCCAGGAGGGGACACTTTTGATAAGAGTATGAACCACAATTTCCTAATAACATGTTAGATCTATGTAGTACATTGACAATTTAATCTTATACTTACTTCATCCTAAAAAACAAATAAGATAATAATGCTGATGAAAGATGATGATGATGATAATCTACCATAATTTGAATCTTCTGTCGAGTCTTCTTTCCAGCTTTTTGTTCAGCCATTTTGCCACGCCTAGATTTAGCCTAGGCCTATTAATTAATAATTTTCTTATTTCAAAATGGCGAAAATGCTAAGGGAGAAATTGATCACCTATTACGAGTTAATCCTACAAGTATAACTGCTAATAAAGCTATTGATTATTACTTTTATTTAGGGCAAAGACCCCTCATCAAGGAGAAGCGACTTCTGGGATGAATTTTTTCTATTAAAAGTAATAAAAAATAGTTCTTAATTTCGTCTCATTCCAGCCCTTTGTCACAGGCTAATGTAGAATTTTTAGAAGGAGCTATTATGGCAATGTCTTTATCTAACCTCATGCAAATCAAAGTATACGCACACTAACTATCAATAACTTACTGTTAATAACTAGGCTAACATTAATAACTTGTTTATCCAGTGCTGTCGAATGCTTCAAACTGATGACAACATGATTAGAAATATCAATGCTTTGCAGGTTAAATAATTATTATCTGAAATAAATGCAATTGCTTCTCTCTCTCTCTCTTTTCAGACATTATGTGTATTAGTTCAGTCAATTTATCGTAAACATTCATCTTCTGATTCCAGCATTGAAGTGGTTGACATCCTGACTGGGGTCGATGCTGCAGACTGTCAAATGAGAGTATGTTCTATTTTTAGTAATGGAAAGCATTCTCTAACATTCTATTTTTAGAATCTCATAGAGTGCTTATGCAAATTTTTATCAGAGGAATATCCTGGTACTACATTATGCACTAATACATATACCATGCTCTCTGTCTCTCTTCCAGTTAGTGTAAAGAACTTGTGCCTCAAGTTCATACTCATCATCCTAACCTCGATTGATAACATCAGTCAGAATGTCATGCTGGAATATTTCATGCTCAACAGCATATTTGAAGCTCTCGTATCGACATTCTTTCATCCTGATGCTCAGGAGCACCACGGCTATGATGCAGCTGTTGCCCTAGCCCTGTTAGTCAATTACAGGAAGCATGAGGTATTCATGTAGTATAATGTATGTACATGATTTATGTACTGTAATGTGCATGGTCATAAATTAAAGAATATGGTATTAGTATTGTCCATAGCACATTAAAGCATATGGGATGCATACACATGTATATATTAGTATTTTCCAAATAAAGTTGATTGATGTTAATTTTATGCTACATATATTACATTGATTCATCATAGGCTGCTAATCTCTATGTAATCAAGCTCTCTGTCTTGGATAATGAGATCATTCTTAACGTTAGTAATGATGACTGATATTTTAGAATAGGAAAGTATAAATAACAACTTGTTTTTATTGTATTTGTCATTGCAGGGTTTGGGTCATATTATATCAGCAATTTTAACTGAATATATAAAGTAAGATATTGAATTCTTGTCTGATTCAAGTGGAGACTCTGTGAATTGTACACATGTTAGGCAATATTCATCTTCTCACGAAGAGCCAAAGTCATTGATAGGTGCTCTTACCAGCTGGGTAAGAATTTAAATAAACTGCGTATTATAACTATTTTCATTTTCACCTCTCTCCTCTTTTAGGTAGGAAGTGCTTTGATGCCAGCTGAAGCGCCACCTGCTAAAGTCAGGTAAGTATCATTAACATTACATTAATAATGAGGATATTTTTAACGACCTGGGGGCGTAGCCCCCAGGTCGTTCCTATAATTGATTTCACCCACGTGCGATGTTTGTATATATTTTGTATGTCCACACTTACATTTCTTCTATACATGTTGTATTGGAGAAATAACAAGCCTTAGCAACCACCCACCCACGCTCCTTTACGTGAGTGGGTGTGGTCACGGCAAACAAAATGGCGGCTTAAACACAGGACAAAGTTAAGAGCTTTCTAACAGCAAGACAACATAGAGATACTGTCTAAAGACTTCTCTAGAAGCATTAGAAGGTAGAGAGAGCCTCTATAAGTCTTAATGAAATCCCGTTATTCTTGCAAGGTGGTGAAATCAATTATAGGAATATTTTTTACACTGTTACGCTTGTTTATAATATGGCTATAGGATAAGTGAGGCCTTACTGCTAGTGCTATATGAAGCAGTCTATCTTAATAAACACTTTCACTCTGTCCTAACACACGTAATATTTATCTTCCCTTTCGCTTTATTCAATTGTCCCTTTAGACTCGATCTGTTTCAACTCCAAGCACACCTACCTCTCCTTCACCAGCTGTTCATAAAAACCTTCCAGGTCAGCCAGCAGCAGCAATTATTGTATAGAAATTGCCATTGGCGATATAGTTCACTCTAGCAAGTGCCTAATTCGCTTAACTTGTATTTGTGTGCTCAAGGGAGCTCCACCAAGTGCTATAGGAGACAGTTCATTACTATAGTTTACTATTAAATGGGCGTATTTTCCTAACATTAGCAGCTGCTCTGTATCATGTGTAATCATATTGTTTTCTTTTAGTCCCCAGCTCTCCAACTTCCACTGATGTTGCTTCTATTGTACCAATGGCAGCACAGCCTATGAACCTGTTGGGTACTTTTATTACCTTCACATCAATTATCATACAAAACATTAAAGGTGAGAGCTAAGAGTTATATTTATTTATGATATAATAACTTTTTATTTTTTAGACGATAAAGGGAAGCATAATGCTAGACTTTGTCTTATCATTTTGAATTGTATTGTTGAAGTAAGAGAAACCTGTATTGATTATTGAGAATCCATGAGTTGTCTTATTTCTCTTAGAACTCTCAGTCCACTGCCTTTCTATTTGATCCAAATATGACATTTCACATTGAAATACACAGAGCAGTAAGCCATTGGACTTATATTCTAGCTCCACATAATACCCTCATTGCTTCTTCTCCCTTAATTAAGAATTTGCTGCACAGGAAACTGAAGAGAGAGAACTCCTTGCAGTCTCTATCAATGGCTGGCTCACTGCTAGGTAAGGATTAGTTACATGTATTAACATTATTATTATTATTATTATTTTATCTTTTAAAGAATTGATAGTTGAGTTTATAGTTAGTCACCTTTCTCAGAATTTCCACAGTGACCTTTATTGGTGAGTTCACTATGCACTCTACAATAGTATAATAAATCACCATTGTCTTTGGCCAAAATTTTGGAGTAACTTTAAAAATTCATTAAAAAATCAAACTTAATCGGAATGAACTCAAATTTGAAACATAACATAAAACAATGTATATGTATCAGAAAAAATTATAAAAACTAAGAATTTTCTTGTTTTCATTTTTGGCAAAATTTGACCAAAATCCCTGTACTATATATAGTACAGGGACTTTGGCCCAATTTTGGAGTAACTTTAAAAATTCATTAAAAAACCAAACTTAATTGGAATGAGCTCAAATTTGAAACATAGCATAAAAACATGTATATGTATCAGACAAAATTATAAAAATGGAGAATTTTCTCTTTTCATTTTTGACGAAATTTTACCAAAGTCCCTGTACTATACTATATACAGGGATTATGGCCCGATTTTTGAGCATTTTAAAAAATTTGATTATTCTCCTAACAATTTTGAATAAAAACCCCATGCATTGCCCATGTTTACTGTACATGATTAATAATCACTTCCTAATGTAATTTAATTTTTAGTAAATGCCTGGGGATTGTACACAGGCTCCTCTGTTATCAAAAAAGGCACAAAGTCCGTCTGAGTTACAGCTGGAAGGAGTTGTGGAATGGTAAGGACAGCTGTCATGATTACTACCATATGTCATAGCACGCAGTTCGCTATACACGTACTAGTATTCCTACATGGCATATCATATTCTCTCTATTTCTCTATTCCTCTTGGAATGCTTTAGTTTTGATTGTAGCAGAAGAACAGTTTATTATATAATAAGCTTATAAAAAATGTATAATTTAACATGATACAGGCATCCATGTACACATAGCCCACATATTTACATGTATCGCTACATGCATAGAGTCATAGATACGCTAGTGTTTGGTTACAGTCCGTCATTGATCTAATAATGATATCACCTCTCTCTCTCTCTCTCCCTCTCTCTCTCTCTCTCTCTCTCCCTCTCTCTCTCTCTCTCTCCCTCTCTCTCTCTCTCTCTCCCTCTCTCTTTCTCTCTTCTCTTCAGCTCTCATTAGTCTTGTCCGTTTCTTTGTCTCAAATGGAGAGAAATTGCTACCATCAATCAACATATTCATCCCAGCAAATGAAGTACACCACATTGTACATGTACTTATACAATTGTAGGAATAAAAGGAATAGTGATTCCTTATGTGTATAGACTATAAAGGAGAATGATATTTCCCTCTTTAAATTAAAATTTGAACTCTGACCCAATAACCCTCTCTACAGCCTGTGATCAGAGAATTAGTTGTATGTTCTCACAGTTCCTTTGCATGTATCCTTTCCTTTGATATATGACTACCGAAGCTCTGATGGGACAGCCTTAATTACCGCAGCATAACATAGCTGCATGACAATTATAGTAATAAGTGTAATGCAATACTAAGCATTATATGTGTGTGTCTGTAGTAAATGAAGCATTGATGTACATGTATATATGTGCTGCATGTATTGTGATGGAAAATATTACAGTCGGCAATGGAGTAGGAATGACAATTATAGTGGACCGTAATGATGTGAAAATACCGTATAGCGGGTAATTTTGGAGGGGATTAAATTTGGCGAATTTGGCGTTTTGATGGTCATTCGCCAAAATAAAAATCCACCATTTTGAGCGATTATACGCATGCTCAATGGCACGTGGCCACAAATTCGCCAAATTTAAAAACCGCCAATCACCAAAATTTAGCAATTCGCCAAATTTTAGTCCCTCCAAAATTACCTGCTATATGGTAGTTGGTAAAAGTCAATGAGTATACACATGACATGTAGTGAGTATAATGATGTTTATGTTTATTAATGGATGCACATTTGTAATGAAATTTTAGTGTTTTTAGGCTTAAGTTTAAGGATACATGTACAGGAGCAGGTGAGAGAGAAATAGCTCATAGTAACAGCTAATTGGATTAGTGTCTCTCTCGTAAAGGCTATGCACTAATGAGACCTAATATCTTGTTTTGATTCAGTAAATAAGTACAGTTATTCATTAAATGCATGAATAATGAATAGAGTAGTAGTATATAGTGTGTGTGTGTGTATTTACATTATTGTTTAATTTGAGGCACATTGGCACACAGGATGGCATTAAATTAGCTTCCTAATTAGTGGAGTTACACACAGCTGCTCTCCCATGGCCTCCACTCAGTGATAATCACTTGTTATTGGTATGATATATACCATCAATGAAGGATCACACTGTCACTAGTGTCTGATATGTAGTGTACAAATACTGGATACATGTAGCATGACTTAATATGTCACACAATGGGCCATATATGAACATGTATGCACACACTTACATTGATCAAAGCTCACACACATGCTATATACATGATAGGACATACAATGAGGTCATAGTGTATGCCCTTTCTCTCTGAAGGTGATCTTGTGCCTACAAACGAGGTACATGTACATACACACATATGTATATCTTGTGATCTTTATGGGTGGTCTCTCTCACACACAATCACTCTGTGTGCTTCATTATTGACAATCATTTTCATAACTACAGGCTGCGGTATGGTAACCAAATGACTCGTATTCCTGTGTCTTAACATTCAGGCATATTATATCTGCCATTTTTAGCATTTTTGTACATGCACATGTATGTGTTCATTTATTCCTACTAAATTATTTCATTGTTTGTTATAAATAGCTGCAGTATGAGACAGTTTGTCAATACTGTTTGTGTTTAGACTTTATTTACTTAAACTCATTGTTGCTAATAATCTATTCTACAGGTCATTAAACTCTTTAATCTGTTTATTACGTATGGGGACACATTCCTTCCTGATCCCACGGTCTACGATGAGCTCTATTATGAACTAATTCGTGTAAAGACATCCTTTGATGGGCTCTATCAATTAGGTATCAATCAATCAAACCTCTATCAATTAATTATCTATCAACTGGAAGCACATTTTTTTATTATTTTCTCTTTAAATTGATGTATTTATCTCCCTCTTATTTTTAACTTTTAATTCCTCCTTTCTTTTTTATTTTTTTCCTTTCTTTCTCCTCTTCCAGCTCTCAGGTATTCTTCTCCTGGTAAAGATCAAGCCTCTGTTGCTAATTCCCTCACTTCTGCACTATACAATATCAGATCAATAGCGAATCATTTTGCACCGAAAATTGATCAATGTTGTGCGACCAATCAAACGACAGCACTGTCTACCGAGCAGGTACAGCTGTGTAGCATAAACATATACTATGCTCAATAGTCTGTGTATAATGACTCAATTGCTAATGAATGATGGCATTATGATTTGTTATGTTACTGGTTGCAGGTACTAGAAGTGATAAGAAATAACTATGACACTTTAACTTTGAAGTTGCAGGATGGTCTAGACCAACACGACAAGTATAGCGAGAAACCAAAGGAATCTCCATACTTTTCACAACTGGTAAGTAAGAAGAGCTAGAAGAACACACAAAACGAACACATTGTTTTATTCTTTTTTCTTTTTCTGCATCTTTTTGTAATCTTCTTTCTTTCCTTCTTCAGGTAAGGAATATAACTAGTGAGGCTAGGAAGACTTTAGTAGTAACCAGTTTACAGCAAATGACAATACTGTCTGAACTCTCTGGTAATGTATAATCTTGTGCTACATATTATCAATTTCTACCTTTATTTGTTAATACTTATTAAACATTTTAAATTTGATACAGGACAACAATGAAGAGAAAGAGGGAGAGAGAGAGAGTGAGACGACATAGAGATGTACAAATTTTGACACAATTGTGTTAAGAATGCATTTCACATGTGTGTGTGTGTGTGTGTGTGTGTGTGTGTGTTCATAAAAATTGTGCATGTGCATTCATGTGTGTGTGTTAGACTAGTGATTCACTGTTAACAACTGGAGGACTGTTCCCTCCACTGTTTAGCCTCTGTAATACCTCAAAAGCACTTGGTCTGTCTAAAGGGGCTGGACATGTGCACGCCCTTATAAGGGTAACCATGGCCGGCCAGGCGAGCCTTTGAAGGCGTGGTCGGAGGTCACCGTTGGTAATGGAGGCAATCCCTTCTGAGGGTTGGGACATCTCTAGAAGAACGACCCCAAAGCCATAGATGTCAGTTTTAGGCGTGTATAGTTCAGGGGCTTTCGCTTCTGGTGCAGCGAATATTGAGAAATTACTTGAAGCAAAAGGATGAGGGGAAGAGCAAGAAGAGAGTTTAAGATAACTCGTGAAATTGCTTGAGGCACATTCCGAGAGTTTAGCTTTCCATGCACTGTTGCCCATTGGCTCGAGTAGTACATTGACTGTGTTGACGTCACGATGAATGATACCCAACTGATGTATGTAGCTAAGAGCTCCTGATATATCTGATGCTATCGATAGAACCTGTCTCTTGGGTAGAGGCCCTTGACGTAATGTCATTCGTAACGTGGTAGGCATCAGTTCAGTGAGAATGATTGGGTTGCTAGCGTTAGTTGTTCCTCCAATGAATTGGATTATGTTAGGATGGCGTACCCTCAGGGCAGTCTTGATTGCTTTGTAGTAGATTCCTTCATTAATAGACCCTGTATCTTTGTAGCATTTAGCAGCAATGTGAAGACCCCGGAGTGAGCCGACATAAACCGATGACCATTTGTCCCTCGAGAGCTCAGCTTGTGTTATTTGTATATCGGACGGTGGTACGGCCCATAGTCCCTGTAATGACTCATCAGGGAGTATCAACCCAGTGTTGCTTGAAGTGCTGCTGTTTGATGGTTCTGGTGATGCTGATTTCTTTTTGATTGTTTCAATCTCTTTTCTTTGTAGGTCGATGGTTTTCTGAGCCTCTTGTGCCTTCTCCTCATAGGATGAGAGCTTTTCTTGCGTTTCGCTCAAGTCCTTTGTGATCTGCTCGATTTTCTTTTCCAGCTGTACATTCTTGGCTTCAGACTCCTCTCCTTGTCTCCGTGCCTTCCTAACTATATTCATGGCGTCGATGAGTTGTCCTTGTAGCATTTTGATCTCTTTCTTTGCCTCTTCTAATTGTTTCGAAGCCCCTGCCCTCCTGTCGAGTGTCATGGTGTTTGTTCGAGATTTTTTCGATTTCCTGTCCTCCCTGGGCGAGATCTGGTGTAAGTCAGTTGTCGAGTGGCGGAAACCATTTTCCATCATGTGTCGTCTCTCGTGTCCGTTGAGCTGCTGCTGCTTGTTGCTGGCAGTGATGGCAGGTACTTGATCGACCGCTCTCTCATCACACATCACTCTCCAGTCTCCATTGCTTTCGCCTATAAAGAAGACAAGGGAGTGTCAAAGTAATTGTCACTAAAAATTCTTTTGATGTCAGTCACAGCTTACATAATTCCACGACAGCCGTTTCTGTGACAACAGGCTGCTCCCTGTGTGATTTCTCTGCCACCCATTCATAGATCCCACCATAAATGACCAGCAGGAAATGGCGTGGTGCAAGGCTGAATACCATTGTGCTATGTCCTCTCCTTCCAACCACCACTTGTGGAGCGCTGACCTATATTAATGATCAGTAAGTAGTAGCTGTTATTGGTTGGTGGTATGTGAGTGATTCATGCTATGATGTGTGTGCATTAGCAAGTCACTGCATGACATTTCTTAGTAAATAGAAGTGAAGGAATGTTGGCTATACTCATAAACTGTCACTCACTACAACAAAACTACATGTACACTCTCTTCTCTTATGTGAAAAACAACCTATTAAGACACGGTAACAAGCCACTGAGCACTATTAAAGCTTCAAATAGTTTATTTTAATGTTGTTAAGTGACTCTGAAGCCTTGTAGTACCATTATTAAGTGACAATGTAAACTAGGTAAAAGTGTTTTCTTGTAATTTTGTAAATAAGTCAATCCAGACCCTCTCCTTCTGGGAAAGCTATGCCAACACATAAAAGGAGCTGTCATGATCTTCTCCTAATGCATTTCCTCTGTTTGCTTCTATTTTAACAGTTACATGCATACTCCCACACTTAACCACAGAGTACATCTAATTGCTTCATTTAGCATCATCTATGTAATCTTTATACTTACGCCACCCTATAACCTTTATCCTCCCCCTCTCTCTCTCCCTCACCTTTTTTCCATTCTCCCACTTGTCACTCTCTCACTCTACAATTATCTCTTGTTCTTCTCTATTTCTCTTACTTGTTTCCATTTCCCGCTGTCCACGTCCATAATCCAAAGGTCTGCAAGTGTATTGAATTGGTTGTTGACTCCTCCCAGTGTCAGGAATAGAGGCGAGCTCCCGTTCTTGATACAGGCTGAGTGGTCATCCCTCCCCATTGGCCAGTCAACAGTTGGATCATTGCCATTATAGAGTCTGATCCAGTGCTGTGGTAATAAATAGTGACAACAATGAAGTAATTGGTGGATGACTTAATACTTTTGTGTGTGTCAGTTAATGAGACTTAATGAGACGTGGTGGCTATGACTCTGAAGCTAATGAAATACCTTATTAAGATATTTTTAGTCCACTCTTACTTAATTTAATATATGTACAGTAAGAGATAAAGTAATAGGATGGTTATGAGGAATAGAGTTTAAATTCCAGTGCAATTTCAGTGGCAGATGTTGCTCCTTTTAAACAATTCACTTGAGATATAACACAATTATTGTTAGCAGTCTCGGTCATGCATGTACGTTTAAATTGTTAAGCGTGTGCAGGTAAATTAGTTTTGGCTTACTTTGGTCTGGAGGTTCAAGATGTAAACATCATTGACTCGCCTTCTTGTGTTTGGCTGGAACCCACCAAAGAGTATTACTCGTTCAGAGTCGACTTTGGTGAATGTGAATCCTTGGCAGGGAGGTGGTTGAGTGCCAGTAGTTGTTGGACAGTCCCACGTACCTGTGTGTGTATGAATGAGAATGACATGATTTATCTCTGTGAGAGTACACATGTTGTTGCTTGCAATGAAACACAACACAGTGCTATCCGAGCCAATGTTTATAGCTCATTATGCTGATCATGCTCATTTCCTTAAACTAGTGATGTTTGTGTTATGATTTTACCTTTCGTGAGGTTGAAGAAATGTAGCTCATTGCTCCAGACACAGCCCAGGTTGCTCCTATCTGCTACAAACTCGTGCTTTGTGCTCTTGTGGCTTGCACTGAGTAGACCCCAGCCTCCAAAGACGCAGAGAAACTCGGTGTCTTTATGAGTGAATGACACCATGCCACACTGCCACTTCTTCATGGGTGCATCACTTGGATTGGCTGCCATCACTTCTCTCCATTGAAGCGTCGTCACATCTAGCTGATGCACGGAGTTGTGGTAGCAGTTACCATGACCACAGTACCCGCCAAACGTGTACAGATACTTGTCTGTGTTTGTGTATGCATTCCAGTAAACACCAAGAGGTGGGCTTCCAGTCGTCATGCGTCTTTCCCACAGTAAACTGTGAGGGTCGAAAATCTCAACTTGCGAGAGTAAGCTGGTCTTTTCTGCACTCGAGTGAACTTTTGGCAAAGTGTCCATGCAACCACCCCAAACGTATAGCTTCCCGTTGATTGATGCTGCAGAGTGACCCCATCTTGGCACAGGCTGGTATGGATAGATTATTTCTGCTTTATCAAGCCCTATAGTTGTAATGAGTGATGTAAAGAATGTGTGTGTAAACACAGTGTAAGTGTTAAGTGGGTTCAAATTTTGAATGCATGTGTGGCTAATAGTGACAGAGCGCTATCAAAACTTAACCCATAAATCAGGTCTCCCACACACAAAGCATGAAGCTAAGCTTGCAGTATTGTACTAGCGAAATCTAATAATTGTTAGTATGGGTGTTGTTTGAGCTTGCGTAAGGAAATATTCATTATTAAAGAAACTTAAGATCTTCTTTTATGGCATTATATTACTATCACCTAATCTCATCAAGTCACGTTTATGGTATCTTAATTTTTGCCGGATGGGAATTAAGTAAAAAGATCTGAAAACAACAGAACATGATCTACTGTATCAATGTAGCTGTTTTCATGCTGCCCACTGCATATGAGTCAATAATCAGTGATGAAATTGCTCCTCAGTCATAAAGCATAAAATAATACTAATAATATTAATCAATTATTTACAATACTTACCATTTGTGCTAGTCGAGAATAGGCGACGGAGCATGGTTTCTTAAATAGAAAGGTGTTGGTAGCTTTCACTGCAATAATATTGATTGTACAGACAAAAGCAGAGCTTGCTCCAATGAATGCCAATCAGCTAGCCACCTGGCCAGATAGCAAACTGACTGAGAAATAGTTTCAAGTTCTTTTTTCTCGCTCTCTTCACTCACTCAAGGAGATGGAATGCAAATAATAGCTGTAGTGATTCTCTCCAGTTATTATAAAGGAAAACAAATCATTATTATTCATAGATCTATATCTCATTGAATATTCATAGCTCAACTCATTAAATATTCATTACGTAAAATTAATGAATAATTAATTAGTTTAAAACTTGAATATTGAATAATAGTTTTATAAATGCAGTGTTGGCAGTGATACAGCATTTAACAACAGTAATTGGGAGATAATGGTTCGTCTCTTCGCTATAAATGTATTTTACAAAGGGCTCAAGCCAATCCAAAAGAAAGCCTCGTACGAGCTATCATCATTTGGTTATTTTCAAAGATCTGGGTATGTGAATCTCTCCTCGTGGGTGTGGCTTGAAATTTATTAATGATGTAGGGTGAGAGAGTTTATGGCTTTTACCAGTGATGTATTGGTAGAGAGGACAAGCCCTGGACAACGACAGTCAGTGAGGGAGCAAGGTCAGTTGCTTTTTATAGTAATTTTAAACGATAAATTTAAAACAATAACAATAGTTTTGATATTAATATTGTTTTGTCTTAGAGTACAGATGTCATGTTTTTGTACGTTCAGACGGTTTAGCTTGTGTAGCGATTGCTGATATGGACTATCCTGTGAGAGTTGCTTTTACATTGATGAATAAAGTAAGGAAATATTGCTATTTTGAAGATGAAGATTATTATTATTATTATTATTATTAGTTATTTTTTACTTTGAATTGTTTTCTTTATTGATATTTAAACAATCGTAGTCATTATTTATTATTATTGATGGGTGTGCCCATCAGAATTTCTAACAGGATTTTAGCATAGCTTCTTTTCTGTGGGTTGTCAAGTTGCTCAAAAATTGGGCCAAAGACCCAGTACTATAATACAAGGAATTTTGACAAAAATCACACAGAAAAGTTTCTCAATTTTTATATTTTTTCCTGATACATATACATGTTCTTATGTTGTGTAGCAAGTTTGAGCTGATTCCGATCAAAATTGGATTTTTTACGAATTTTAAAAGTTACTTCAAAATTGGTTAAAAGTCCCTGTACTATAGTACAGGGATTTTGGCCAAATTTTGCCAAAAATGACTAGGACAGAATTTTCTATTTTAATAATATTTTCTGATACGTATACATGTCCTTATGTTGTGTAGCAAGTTTGAGCTGATTCCGATCAAATTTGGATTTTTTATGAATTTTTTAAAAAGTTGCTCCAAATGTCATGTACTGTATTGTAGTGCTTGTCAGCTCATGAAGCTCATGCTGTTTAGCTCACTTAGCATGCTTTGTGGGAAACACTGATGCCCATTTCTTTTATATATTGTAGGTACTAGAATTGTATTCGTCTGATTTCCCACGTTCTTCATGGGAACAACCACCTAGGTAAGATTATAAATTAAAATGTAATTTAGTGGTTTAACGATCCCAATCATTCAATGCTAAATTTGCTATTTAAAGTCGTTAGCATTAATTGCTTCTATTCTTTATAGCGATCTCTCATATCCTCCATTGGACGACTTCCTAAAAAAGTACCAAGTAAGATATCAAAATAACAATAATGGTTTTTGCACATCAGTTATTGTACTCTGTTCAGGATCCCAAAGAAGCTGATTCTATTATGAGAGTACAGCAAGACCTTGATGACACTAAAATTGTTTTAGTAAGTTCTCTCTCTCTTTTACCTCTAATTAAGAGTAGATGCTAATCATTATCAGAAATTTCTTGAATTTTTCCAGAGAGCGAGAGTGGGTGTGTGTGTGTGTGTGACATATTGTATTCACGAAATTTAATTAAAGATTGGGTGTAGCATCTTGAGTGGGAGGTATATGTTACTTAGTGATTATAGGAGGAATTAGGGTGTGGGTGTGGGTGTGTGAGAGAGAGTAGTCATAACAACTGTTTATTTTTGCAGCATGAGACATTAGAAGCTTTGTTGGAGAGAGGGGAGAAATTAGATGATCTTGTTTCCAAGACTGACAAACTTAGCAGCACATCAAAAGCATTTTATAAAGAGGTAATGGGTCTTTTGTCTTTCCTGAAGCTATTGACCATTAAATCTTCATATATTTTCTGTTTTCTTTTTTTCTTAGGCTAAAGGAGGCACTTGCTGTGTTCTGCAGTAATTATTTTGTTCATTACAATTATAATTATTATGTACTTTTACTATTTATTTTCTATCCCACACACACAAAGTGATAATCCTCAAAGAAAGAGACAAATCAAAAAATTAATGTGCTTTTATGTGAAATTTTGAAATTACATCACAAAATAAATTGATTAAAAAACTCAATTTCTTCTAAACATTAGTGAGATATGGTTCCTTCCAAACTGTCCAATGACAATGACCAGTATTAGTATAGGACAGGCAGCCAGTGCGGTCCAGAGGAACACGTTTGAAACTTGATTCAAAAACCAGTTTGAGTAAAGACTCAAGAATAGCGTTATCATCGCTCCAGCAAATGTAACAGTCCCGGAGAAAGCATGAAGACGTTTGAGTATAACTTTACGGACTTTAAAAGGAAGAGCAGTAGGGTAGAGTTCAATGATACCACCACAGGCTTGAACTGCTAGAGAACAACAGACTAGTATCCCCATGAAACCGTGCCAGCTGGTATAGTGTGGATAACCATTGATGAATTTATTATAAGATATTACCCCAAGGCCAATGTAAGCACAGACCAGACCACAAACTTGAAGTACCCAGTGATAGAACACCTTCCCATTGTGTGAAGAACCACCCAAACCGACTGAAAACCAAGGCGAGAATATAACTATAGCTTCCATCATTAGAACCATAAACTGATGGAACAAAAATAATCGAATAAATTCTAATATTTATTGTATAACTTACGCCTAATGTCATCATTGTAGGATGCCATGAAAAAATACCTATAAAAATAAATTATAAGTAGTGTTACAGTGTGTGTACATATATGTGAACTTTAATTGATGATTTTTGCAAAAAATAATAATAGTTCAATAATTATGCTTACTGCTGCTAGGCTTTGCAAGCCATATGATAAAATTAGCAAATCCAATTGCCAATAACTGGACTACAATTGCTGAGGCCACACCTACAGGTGTTGGCTTGCTTTTCTTCTCAACTTCTTCCATGTGCTTGTCAATTTTCGATTCCCAAAATTGCTTGAGCTGAATCACTCCTGCATTGAACTCCTTGCGACTTTTAGCCATAAAGAACAGACAATAGCAACGAGAATCGAGAAAATACAAGAAAGTACGGATAACTGTCAAGAGTATCCGGAGTTCACCTGGGCGGGGCTCAAAATAAAATTTCCAAGATGCCAGTGTCTTCGCTGATAAAGGTTAGTATTTTCCTTCTTTTCGTTAAACTTCTCTTGTTTAGTTTTCAAGATACAGTGCTCTGACAGTAGGATTAGCTTATGGATATACTAGAAACAGTGAGTAATTGCAACTGGATTGTTTTCATTCTCTCTCCCTGCAGAAAGACTAGTGAAAAAAGAAGCAGCTCTCAAGGCACAAGAAGCTGCCAAGAAAGGGGCTGGGAAGAAATAATAGCAACTGAGAAAGGACCTTTATTAACTATTATTAGAGCTAGATCAACTGGAATGCATTATTTAATAAAAGAAATTAAGTGTAAAGAGTATGTCGCCATGTTTTTTTTTACATATTGAGCCCCGCCCATCTACTAAAATTTAACCCTTTGCTTTTAAAGTTAAGGCGGGAAAATGGCGGATTGTTTGTCCTTTTCCACAAGCTCTGGAGGACAGGTTGGGCTGTGGAGTGAGAGCTCTGGTCGATCACAATCCTACGAACAAACAGAACTAGTAACAGTGTTTACTGAGGATGAGACACAATGCCGCTCTCTCTCCTGGAACAGTACCAGTATCTTTTAACTACAACATTTAAAAATTATTGTTATAATAATAATAATGATTATTCAAGTTTCCTTAGCTTATTTTATACAGATACTCTATTAGCCGTATGCCCCACTAGAGGCGATCACGTTGCTCTCCTCAACTGCAAGGAAAAGAACCTATCACTTGCAAAGCAAATCGAACCAAAAGTAATGAGAACCTTTAAAATTATTAGCATCGCCAGTTTTTGTAGTCTTTGCTTGAAACAGGAAGTGTTAATGGTACGGGCGGAGTCAGTAGCACTTGTTTTCTTGGCAATGGGCACCAGCTGCTGATTGGTTTGACGTCTCCTGTTGTGTCATTATGGGATACTGAGACTCAATCTGTCGTTAGGAATTACGTAGTAAGAAAAGAGAACGATATTTTACATGAACATGTACATTATGCGTCTACAATTCTACATGTACCTAAGAAACTTTAAAGCACTAAATTAAAGTGACACATGAATTAATAGCTATAGAAACAAATTTTAATGCATGGAAATTCTATTAGCGTCTCTTCTTTATCTGCCTAGGGTCATTCGTCTTCTGTTACGTGCGTAACAAGGAATATTAAAGACTCTTATATCATCTCTGGCCTAGAAGATGGGAACCTCACTATACACAAGACATCATCGTCTCAACCAGTGACACAACTCACAGAGAAAGGAGGAGGAGGTGATAAAGGAGAAGTATGTATAAATTTATAGGTTGACTTGCAAAATTTTGATAGATTGGCTACAAAAATTTATTCCAAATTCTTATAGAGTGCAGTGCATGTTCGATTCTCACCTTCTGAACAAGCAATGATCGGTTCTTGTCATGCAGGGGGAGCTGTTAGATTATGGAGTGTAGAGTCACAGCGACTGCTAACAACATTCTCATACACTCACTCGGGTATGTATTGCTAAAGATAACAGTGCTTATATAGCCATGAAAATATAGCATTTTATGTACCGGGTACCCTAATTTCACAGGGAATCCTCAGTTAGTTTAGATAAAGTACATATACAATGTTGCTTGATCATTCGTTGAATTTTTGAGCAACTTTGAAAATTTGTAACAAATCCAAACTTGATCAGACTTTGCTCGAATTTGAAATGTAACATAAGAACATGTATGTGTATCTGAAAAATTATAAAAATGGAGAATTGGCTCCTAACCATTTTCAACGAAATACCCAGTACTATAATAATACTGTGCATGTATGTGATCTTTAGCTAGCTTTAAGTTGTTTCTCTTCCTATCAGGTGGAGCCAATGATATTGCTTTCTCTCCTTACAATCGTATGCTGATGGCCAGTGTTGGCCAGGACAGTGTCATTTGCTTATATGACCTAATTCAGAGAAAGTATGTTATCCCTTCAATTCATTATACTCAACATAATACAGAACACATATCTTAGGACATATCTATATACATGTGTATTATGCTATTATCCATGCTTTTATCTTCTTTGTGTATTTATTTGGACAGGCTGTTTGTTTTTGTTTGTGTCTTGACGATTTATATTGTTTTTCATAGGATCATAACACAAGTCTCCTGTCCTATTCCTATTACTTCATTGCTCTTACTTAAAGATGGCATAACAATGATAGGAGGTGGTCTAGATGGTATGCAGTATTACTCTATTCCATGTGAATTAACTTTCTTTTACTACTCCTCACTCTGTGTATAGGTAACATTTATGTGTATAATATGAGGAATTGTAAAGAGCCCAGTAATGTAATATCAGCACATGACAAGCCAATAACAGCACTGGCAGCACAAAATACAGTTAAGGTACTTATATGCAAACTTGTACTATGGTATTTTAACTAATAATATTTCACCATTTATTCTGAGTACATCTAGTATTATCCAACTTATCCTATAGACTAGATCTGCCCGTAAATTACCAAGTAGAAGTCAGAAAAAGAAAGTTGCCATTGACACATCAAGTACATCAGCTGTCAATAATAATCATTAGTTATTTTTCTGATAGCTACTGTCTTTTCTCCAGCTGACAATACTGCCAGTCCTCTTCTTAGCTCAGTCATCACTCCAGCTCCGTCTCTGAAACAAGTATCAAGTATGGAAACATGAGAATGGAAATATGAGATTGAGTATGAGAGTATGGTATGGTGATATGTGTGGGCTGGTATTCACTTCGTATGTTATGTATCTGTAGGTGTATTTAGTCCCCTTGATAGTAATGAGGCTCCATTACCTAATGTTGATATGGTGACTCCTTCCGATGCTTCAAGGTATTAAAATGAAAGAGATAAAGATTTTTTTCAAAATATAAATTTGCTCACTTTCTTTCTTTCTTTCTTTCTCTCTCTCTCTCTCACCCTTATCTCTCTCAGTGTTTCACTATCAGACACTCCATTTCATACTAGCATCAGTACAAGTGAGTACTCCTGTCATTAGATATCATGTATCATGTATCACTTCATCTGTTCATGTTCTCAGGTAGTGTATTCTCTCCTCTTGAGGCATCAAATGTCAACTTATTCCGATCAACTGCAACCAATTCCTCGTCTACATTATTAGCAAGGACTGTGGCCCCACCTCTAACTCCGCCTCTTTTTCCCACTGTGTCTCAACCTAATGCTAGACCTCAAGTTACTAAAACCATCAGCACTTTAGCTAATCTTACGGAGCAGTCGTTTCCTACTGACTCTACTCTTATTAGTGCCCCATTGGCCTCGTCAGCACTCTTAGGCAGTACGATCCCTTCACAGCTGCACCAGCCACAGGTTCAGAGTACACCATCATCTACCACTCCAGCATTACAACCTGTTAGTATTGTTATTATTCTATTATTATTATTATTATTATTATTATTATTTATTATACTTTCAGTTTACTTAAAACAACACAATAAGATCTAACTAGATCTAGTTCACTAACTTCCAATTCAACTTTAGTATTATTATTATTGTTGTTGTTGTTTTCTAGAAGCAGACTCCTGATTTGTCTGGTAAGGAAAAACCAGTCGTTTCGCCTTTGTCTCCTTCAAGACCTGCCCAGCGTGGTGACACGCCCCCTAAGGCTCAACCCGCTCCACAGATCCAGATGCAATATCTTGAGAATATATTGAAAGATCAACAAGACGAAATTATGTGAGTGCAATTTTGAGAAAAAGATCTTTTTTTGTTTTCTACTCTCTTCACTCTTTTTAACTTTTCTCTTAATAATTTGTAGCTGGAGCACACATCGTGACATTAACAATCTATCCGTGTCAATGATAAGACAGTTTGCTACACTACAGGTGTGTCAGAGAAGGAATACTTGTCTTTTTATAAATAATACTCAAACAAGCGTTGACGTATTTTTCTTTCACAGAATCAGATGATAGTAGCATTGACTGCAATAAGTGAAAAGGTAGACAAACTAACTGATGAAGTTGAAACAATGAAACAGCAGCTCAACCAATTAACTCCAAAATATTAATAAAATAATACAGGCTTAATACAAGAACAGCTCTCTTGGTATAATATTTAAAATATAGATATAATATATTGTTGTAGTAAATCGAGAGATTTATTGTGACGTTTTTATTAATACATTGCTCTATGGTTGACTCCTAAACAGTTACTGATGTGGCTCTAATGTTTCAATCATTTTTTAAGGAGGCTCGTGTTTGCAGTAGTCTAATTTAATTGCTTTAGTCAGCTATTAATGTCATTAAAGTTAATAATAATTATAATAATTGTTATTATATCATTTCTTTTGAAGATTCTACTCCCAAAACTAATGGGAGCATAACACTATTACTTGATTTTATTACATCGGCAGTTACTTCTAACAGATATGTAATGCTAATGATAGAACAGTTCGTGAGAGTTTCTTCAGTCTTTGGTACTGCAATGCTGGTACTCCATGAGCCTTTCTTGTGGCTCTCAAAAGGTGTACTGCTTTGTGAAGATCCTATAACTGTTGTATCAGTTCTACTGTCAGTGGCTGAAACGTATTTTATATTCTTTAAGAGTTTAATGCTAATTTCGTTTATTCTTTTTCCACTTCTATTCCTGACAGCTATGTCAATCGGTATGGCGTCCCTCTCTATGCAGAAGCCTGTCCTTTGTACAGTAGCTGTGATATGTACTGGACCAGAAGCACAGCAGCAACGGCCAATCGTTTCACTGATCTCCACTTCCTTTGGTCTGAGTAGATCAAGACGATTGATGTTCACAGTACTCTCTACTTTAATTTCTCGTGTGTCTACGTGAGGTTCGAGCAGAAGTGATTTTTGGACAACCCTAGCTTCAAGTCTGTACACAATCTTACCAATGCCATCACTGTAACTAGCTGGTAGGTCATCAGTTCCTTCCAACTTGAAACTAAAAGGGAATTGATTGAGACCAGCAGGTAGCAACCCATCATTGACATTCAAATCCCTCTCCCATAGATTAATTGATGCATATATGTAACTGATATGAGACGAGTGCACTTCTGTGCTTCCTGTCCTTCTCCTCTTCACATTTTCTTTTCCACTCCATTCCACTTCAGCATGTCCTGTTAGAGTGACTTTGATGGCGTGGTAGTCCTTTTTCTTGGAAGTCTCAGCCTCTACAAGACCGGTGATGGTGTCACCTGGTTCGTAGACTCTCTCAGGTAGCACAATCTTGAAGCTTTTCATTATTGTCAGTCAGTGGTGCTGACTCATCAGCTGAGAGAATTCTAATATTATGTGATATGTGTGTGTGGTTGATAATTGGACAAGAGTGATGTAATGCATTACTACTGAGAGGAAGTCAAGGAAATCATGCATTTATATAGCATCATCAGCTATTGCTCCAGCCTGTGCAAGAATAACTATTTTCAATAGTCTCATACTTTTCAATAATCACATGCCATTGTT
Organism: Amphimedon queenslandica; assembly: GCF_000090795.2. Lineage (NCBI taxonomy): Eukaryota > Metazoa > Porifera > Demospongiae > Haplosclerida > Niphatidae > Amphimedon > Amphimedon queenslandica. The sequence continues at coordinate 699,560 of NW_003546251.1, read as the reverse complement.
AAAGGACTATTGGTTTAGTACACACCTTTAGATTTACAACTACGTGTATATAAATCATCAAAAAACAAGTGAAAACAGTTGCATTTAGTAGCAACTGTTTTACTAATACGATATCAATACCTCAAAATTAATAACAACTAGATCCATGACTTATATCTGTTTAGTATACATCATAAGGTTTAATTGTATACCAGTCAGAGTTTAAACTTCAAAGTAAACAAAGGATTTTCAAAGGAGTCATAGGCACTTGGGGATTACCTACATGTAATTGACTAGATTTACATTCCTGACATATCCTGCATTGTTGCCTAGAATAGAACATGTTTCTATTCTAGGCAACAGTGTTGCCTGAAGATCATCAAAGTAACCACAGATTGCTTGCAATAGCACTGCCTGGTGTATAGGGGCCTTAACAATCAATTCCTTAGATGGACATCGGCATTTTGTCATTGTCTAATGCCAATTGGAAACTGTTGCTCATTCTCTTTTAATTTTACAATCACATTTATAAATCACTAATGCACAATAATGGGTAAATATACTAAAACAGTTTTGACTACAGCAGCAGCACAAGAAAATGAAATAAAAAAGTAAAGTCTCTTTGCAAGTTTTTCTTAAAAACTTTTTTGACGGATAAGGCTGAAGGGGTACTCCCTGAGGAGGATCAGAGAATCTAACAGGTGCAAAATTATCAAAATTCTACTGTTGCCCACCAAAACCAAGCTCAGCAGCTAGGAGGACCAAACCCAGATCCATCAGCTGGAGAGCCAAATCCTCCACCAGCTGGGGGAGCAGTAGGAGCAAAAGTAGGTGGAGGAGGTTGAGGGTAGGCTGGTGGTGGTCCAGCAGCAGGAGGAGGAGCAGTAGTTCCTTGAGGCTGTGGAGGGAAACCACTTGGAGCTCTTTTCAGTGGTACATTACCAATAGTAATGGGTATGCCAATGACTGGGTCAGTGGTACCTGAGATTGAGGCAGTAATGGTCAGATGATAAGTGACTCGAAGTATGTTGCAGTTGATAAGTGTGGGTGGAATATTAGGGACAGCAATAGGAGGTGGACGCCATACTATGGAGCTATGAGCAGCCACTGGCTCACTAGCAACACTGGCTACTGTTACAATATCACAGTAATGGTGGCGTTTTGCTATGTAAAGAACTTGCTTGTGGAATGAAGCAACAATTTGGCGTACATCTCTGCGGCTCCCATTTTCAACAGATACTTCAACTCGTATGGCGTCTTTAAGTATGCAAAAGCCAGTACGTGGCACAGTAGCTGTGATATTAATAGGACCAGAAGCACAGCATAGACAGCAAAGGGTTTTACTGATCTCCATTGCTTTTGGAGTTCGAAGTTGAGGAGTATTTATAGGAATGACGCTACCAACATTGATTTTTGTTTTGCAGCGAGTGTCACGCTTAAAGATACCATCTTTCATAACCCTGGCCTCTATCTTGTAGTATATACGACCAAATTTACCGATGTAAGAGGCTGGCAAGTGACTTCCCAGTTGAAGGGAGAATGGAAATTGGAAATTACCAACAGGAAACTGACCCCCTCCTGCTGTTTTCCTGTCCCAAACATTAACAAACGTGTCAATGTAAACCTCATAGGCTCTATAGTGGACAGTGTGACGGTCATCCCCTGTCCCCCTCTCTTCTGACCAATGGACGTCGGCTGCTCCAACTATTCTGACTTGAATTGCTTTGTAGTCTTTGGGCTGGTCGTCATTGACAGCTATGACAGTACCGGTTACAGCGCCTCCGGTAAAATAGATGCCATTTGGAGGATTTTTCAACTCCATACGAAAATCCTTCATGATTCAGCTACTCACAGCTTACTAACACTGTCTGGCAGCTAGAGTGTAAACTGTGAGAAAAAAACAAGCTAGCAAAGTAATTTGATCTACCTCCACGCCACCTAGATTATACCAAGTACCTAGCTAACAACTGAAGAATTATTCATTAAACAAGCGTAACAGTGTAAAAATATATAATTGATTTCACCACCTTGCAAGTACAGTTGGATTCTTATTAAGACTTATAGAGGTTCTCTCTACCTTCTACTGCTTCTAGAAAAGTCTTTGGACAGCATCTCTATGTTCTCTTGCAGTTAGAAAGCTCTTGACTTTGTCCTATGTGTAACCTCGTGGCCACACCCACTAGGTAAAGGAGCGTGGGCGGGTGGTTGCTAAATCTTGTTATTTCTCCAATACAACATGTATGTACACAATTATTTAGATTTGTAGAAATCATCAAAAAACACAACTGAAAACAGTTGCATTTAGTAACTTAAACAACTAGATCTATGATTTAGTTACACATCATAAGGTTTAATTGTATACCAGTCAGAGTTTAAACTTCAAAATAAACGTAGAATTTTATAGGTACTTGGAGATTACCTGTACTCAAGTAGATCAACATTCCTTTCATGTCTTGCTTTGTCATTGTTTTTACAAACCAATAATCAATTTATTAGTTAAACAATAGCAGCTTGTCATTGTCCAATGCTGATTGAAAACTGATGCTCATTCTATTTCAATTTCACAAATCCATTTATAAATCACTAGTGCACAATAATGGGTAAATTTACTAAAACAGATTTTGACTACAGCAGCAGCACAAGAAAATAAAATAAAATGCAAAGTCTCTTTGCAAGTTTTCTTTAATTTTTTTTGGTGGATAAGGCTGAATGAAGGGGTATTCCCTGAGGAGGATCGGAGAATCCGACAGGTGCAAAATTATTAAAATTCGACTGTTGCCCACCAAAACCAAACTCAGCAGGAGGACCAAACCCAGATCCACCAGCTGGGGGACCAAATCCTCCACCAACTGGGGGAGCAGTAGGAGCAAAAGTAGGTGGAGGAGGTTGAGGGTATGCTGGTGGTGGTCCAGCAGCAGGAGGAGGAGCAGTAGTTCCTTGAGGCTGTGGAGGGAAACCACCTGGAGCTCCTTCTAGTGGTACATTACCAATAGTAATGGGTATGCTAATGACTGGGTCAATGGCACCTGAGATTGAGCCAGTAATGGTCAGATAGTAAGTGACTTGAAGTATGTTGCAGTTGAGGAGTGTGGGTGGGGTATTAGGGACAGCAATAGGAGGTGGACGCCATACTGTGGAGCTATGAGCAGCCACTGGCTCACTACCAACACTGACTACTGTTACATTATCATAGCGATGGTGGCCTTCTGCTGTGTAATGAACTTGCTTGTGGATTGAAGCAACAATTTGGCGTACATCCCTACGGCTCCCATTTTCAACAGATACTTCAATTGGTATGGCATCTTTAAGTATGCAAAAGCCAGTACGTGGCACAGTAGCTGTGATATTAATAGGACCAGAAGCACAGCATAGACAGCAAAGGGTTTTACTGATCTCCATTGCTTTTGGAGTTTGAAGTTGAGGATTATTGATAGGGACGATGCTACCAACATTGATGTATGCTTCGCAACGAGTGTCACGCTTGAAGATACCATCTTTCATAACCCTGGCCTCTATCCTGTAGTCTATACGACCATATGTGCCGTTGTACGAGGCTGGTAAGTTACCACTTCCCAGTTGAAGGGAGAATGGAAATTGGAAATTACCAACAGGGAACTGACCCCTCCTGCTGTGTTCCTGTCCCAAACATTAACAAATGTGTCGATGTAAACCTCATAGGCTCTATAGTGGACAGTGCGACGGTCATCCCCTGTCCCCCTCTCTTCTGACCAATGGACGTCTGCTGCTCCAACTATTCTGACCTGAATTGCTTTGTAGTCTTTGGGCTGGTCGTCATTGACAGCTATAAAGTGAAAACAGTTGCATTTAGTAACTTAAATAAACTACATTATTGGTACTTCAAAATTAACAACTAGATCTATGACTCATATCTGTTTAGTACACATCATAAGGTTTAATTGTATACCGGTCAGAGTTTAAACTTCAAAGTAAACAAAGGATTTTTATAGGCTCTTGGGGATTACCTGTACTCAAGCAGAACAACATTCCTTTCATATCTTGCTTTGTCATTGTTTTTACAAACCAACAATCAATTTATTAGTTAAACAATAGCGCTAGCTTGTCATTGTCCAATGCTGATTGGAAACTGATGCTCATTCTATTTCAATTTCCCAAATCCATTTATAAATAACTATAATAATAATGGGTAAATTTACTAAAACAGATTTTAACTATAGCAACAACACAAGAAAATAAAAAAAAAGCAAAGTCTCTTTGCAAGTTTTTCTTTAAAATTTTTTTGGCGGATAAGGCTGAAGGGGTATTCCCTGAGGAGGATC